>NW_024105046.1:0-64123 GCF_003945595.2 Pipra filicauda | reverse complement strand
CCCCCCCGTGTCGCGTCCCCGCTGTCCTGTCCCTGCTGTCCCCGGTGGTCCCAAGGCCGGGAGTCTCATCTCCAGTGTCCCATCCCCGGTGTCCCATCCCCGGTGTCCTGGTCCCATCCCCGGGTGGTCCCATACCTGTGCTCCCCGTCCCAGCAGTGATGTCCTGCCCCCCGGGGGTGGCACAGCCGGTGTCTGCCCGTACCCCCCATCCCCGGTGTCCCCCCATCCCCGGTGTCCCCCCATCCCCGGTGTCCCCCGTTCCTCCGCAGGGTCCCGCCGGCACCATGAGCACCGAGACGCTGGTGAAGGACGTGAAACCGGGGCTGAAGAACCTCAACCTCATCTTCATCGTGCTGGAGACGGGTGGGTGTGAGGGCGGGGGGTCCCCCCTGGCCCCACCTGCCCCCCTGACCCCGCGTGTCCCCCCAGGCCGGGTGACGAAGACCAAGGACGGGCACGAGGTGCGAACGTGCAAAGTGGCCGACAAGACCGGCAGCATCAACATCTCGGTGTGGGACGATGTGGGGAACCTCATCCAGCCTGGGGACATCATCCGCCTCACCAAGGGGTACTGGGGGGGCTGGGGGGGCGCCCGGGACCCCCGACCCTGCGGGGACCCCGCCCTGACCCCCCCCTTCCTCCTCCTCCTCCTCCTCCTCAGCTACGCGTCCGTCTTCAAGGGCTGCCTGACCCTCTACACGGGGCGCGGGGGGGACCTGCAGAAGATCGGCGAGTAAGGACGGGGTGGGGGGTCCCACCGGAGCCGGGGGGGCTTTGGGGGGCAGGGGGACCCCACGGCCCCTCTCTGCCTGCAGGTTCTGCATGGTGTACTCCGAGGTGCCCAACTTCAGCGAGCCCAACCCCGAGTACGTGGCGCAGCAGTCGCAGAGCAAAGGGGTGAGCTGGGGGGTCCCGGGCTGGGGAGGGGGCTGGGCTGGCACTGCCAGGACCCCCTTGGCCCCCCGAGGGCAGCCCCCTGGCTCTGCAGCACACGGGGGTCTCCATCTCCTCCTCCCCAGGCCCAGAACGAGAGCGCGAGTGCTTCTGCTTCACAGACCACCCAGGGCCCCCCCGCAGCCCCCCCAGGTAGGTCATGCAGCCCCCTCCCCACCCTGGGGCTGCAGGATCCCCCCCCGTGGGACCCCCAGGCTCGGGGGAGGGTGGGAGCGGCTCCACCTTTCCCTCCCGGTTCTCTCGCAGCCCCCGACAGCCAGAACGGGAACGGGCTGAGCCCGGGGGGCCCCGCGCCCCCCCCCAGCGCCCCCGCGCACCCCCCGAGCGGCCGCATCACCCGCAGCCAGCCCGGGCACCCCGGCCCCGCCTCCGGCCCCGTCAGCAACGGCAAAGAGACGCGGAGGAGCAGCAAGAGATAACGGGGACCCTCCCCGGACCCTCCTCCCTCCAGCCCCGGCACGGTCGGGAACGGCGGGGGGGGCCCGGCCCCCCAGCCCCGCGCAGCCCCCGGGGCGAGGAGGGGGTGCCCGGGCCCCGCTGCCCCCACTCGCGTGCCTCCGGGGGGGCGGGGGTGGCCCGGAGCCCCCCGTGCTCGGGGGTCCCGGGCGGGACGGGGCTGAGCGGTGCCGGGGGCTCTGCGGCCCCCCCGCCCCGTGCCCCCCACCCACAGCGCCCGGGACCCTCGGGGTGCGAGTTAATAAAGGTCGAGCTCTGCCCACGCCTCTCCTGCTCCTGCCCGGCACGGGGGGGACCCGGACCCCCCCCGCCCTCAAGGCCCTCCCCGCGGCCCCTCCCGGCACCGGGGCCGGCCGGGAGCAGCTCGGGGTGACCCTTGGCCCCCCCGGGTCGGGCGCAGCAGACGCGGGACGGGGACGGGGACGGGCAGGGCCGCGTCCCCCCGGCCCCACCACCGGTCAGGTGGGCTCGGGTGGGCAGGGGAGGGTCCCGGGGGGACACGGGCGATGCCAGCGCTGCGCCTGGGGGGGGGGTCCCACGAGTGGGGTGGTGATGGGGACAATGAGACCCACGTGGGTGGGCGGGGGGGGGGCTCCGGGGAGGGGGTGGGGGCACCCGCGGGGCCGGGGGGGGTCGGTGGGGCGCTGGCTCCCGGGATTTTCCATCAGGGCCTGGCCCCACGTGGGAGAGGACGGCGGCCATCCCACCATCCCGTCTCCACGTGCGGCTGTCCCGGGTCCCTGCTGGGGAGGGGGAGCCGGTGGGGGGATGTGGGGCTGTGGGTGGTGGGGTGGGGGTGTGAGGAGGGAGCCGGGGGGTGCCGAGGGCTTTATCTCCCGCCTGGTGAAACATTAACTCCCTCACAAAACCTGCCCCCGTTGCAAAACCTCCCCTCGAGGACGAGGGTCACCATGTCCCCCCACAGCACTGTCCCCACCACCCCCCTCTCCCACCTGGGGAACCCTCGGGGGGCACAGGGGCAGCACCCCTCGTCCCAGCCCCGCTGCCCGGGGTGTCCCTGAGCCCTGGTGTGGGCCACGTGTCCCGGGAGGTGACCCTGGTGCCGCCTGTCGCCTTCCCTGCGGACGGACGGACGGACGGACGGGTGGCAGGAAAGCGCAGCCGGGGGCCACCTGGGGGGAACCCACGTCCCGGGAGGCGCCCACGGGTGGGGGGTCTGCGCCCACCACAGCTCCCCCCACCCTCACCCCGGTGTCCCCCTCCTCCCCCAGCTCCACCGCCCCCGGGATCTGACCCCATGGGCCCCCCCGGGCTCCTCCTGGGGCTCCTCCTGGCTCTGGGGGTCGGGGGGACGCCGGAGCCCCCGGGGCCGCCGCCCGAGGAGCAGGAGCACGGGTATTACCTGCAGCAGCTCTTCGGGCAGTACGGGGCCAACGGGACCCTGCCCTTCGAGGGGCTGGCGCGGCTGCTGGGCAGCCTCGGGCTGGGCCGCGTCCAGGTGGTCCAGATCCAGCACGAGGAGCTGGGCCACGGCCACGTCAGTCACCTGGACCTGCTCGAGGTGCAGGAGGAGAAGCACCGGCACCGGCACCCGGTCTGGGAGCACGGCGGGGACGCGGCTCCCGGCGCCCCAGCGACCGACCGGCCCCACAGGTACCCGGTTCCCCCCGGCCCCCGGGGGGCTGCCCCCCACCCCAGCGTGATGGGGGGCTCATCGCCCCGGTCTCCCGCAGCCCCCCGCCCTCCCAGACACAAAGCTGGGCGAAGCCGGTGCCCACCGAGCCCCCCGGTGCTGGGGGCCCCCCCCGGCAGTACCAGCCCACCCTCAGCCTGCTGGGGAGGGTCCTGGGCTTGGAGCACTCCAGCGCCGACCACCCGCACGACGACGTGAGTGGGGCGGGGGGGTCGCGCCGTCCCGCTCCGCTGCCACATCCCGGGAGCCTGGGGGTCCCCCGGCTGCTCCTCGTCCCCCCGGGACCCCCCAGCAGCGCTCACCGCAGCCCCCCGGCCCTGCAGTGCCTCAACGTGACCCAACTGCTGGTGAACTTCGGGCTGGACTCGGCGTCGCAGCTGACGCCGGAGCAGTTCACCCTCCTGTGCCCGGCCCTGCTCTACCAGATCGACAGCCGCGTCTGCATCCAGCACAGCGATGAGGTGACGCTGCCTCCCCCGGGGGGGGGCCTGTGGCCAGGTAACCCCAACCCGGGGTAACCCCTCCCAGGCCCCCGGCCCCAGGTTGTCTGTCCCCGGCTCCCCCACAGCCTGTCACCCCATCTCTGTAGCCCCATCTCTGGTTCCTCGAGCATCTGGTCCCCCTGTCCCCTGTCCCTGCACCCTGAGCCCCTGGTCTCCCATCAGATGGACCCTGTGGACCCTTTCCGTGCATTCCCATCCCTGGCTCCTCCAGCATCAGCTTCCCAGGTCCCCTGTCACTTCAGTCCCATCCCTGGATCCCTCCGACCCCATCCCTACAATGACCGTCCCTCCAACCCCAAGTGCTCCCCCCTCACAATCCCCAGCCCCAGACTCCCATCACCCCACACTCCTGGTCCTGGGGTCCCCATTCCTGAGGTCCCCATCCCCACCTCCCCGGGGTCCCCATCCCGCATCCCCAAAGACCCCCACCCCTGCGTCCCCAAGGACCCCCCATCCCCACAGCCCCTCCCCGTGCCCCCCTGCTCCGGCCGTGCCCCCTGACCCTCCCCCCAGCGCTGGGCTGGGCTCTCCTGGCCGTGGCCTCCGTCAGCCTCCCGTCCGCCCTGGCCGTCCTCCTGGTCCCGCTGCTGAGCCGCAGCTTCTTCCGCTCCCTCCTGGCCTTCCTGGTGGCCCTGGCCGTGGGGACACTCTGTGGGGACGCCCTGCTCCACCTCTGGCCCCACGTAGGTACCCCCACCCCCGTGGAGGGGAGGTGGCACCCTGGGGGACACCGGGGTGTCGGGGTCACTGACCCGCTGGGTCCCCCATGTCCAGGCCCAGGGGGGGCACCAGGACACGTCGTTGGGGCCGGGGCCGGCGGTGCTGCAGGGGCTGGCGGTGCTGGGGGGCATCTACCTGCTCTTCCTGCTGGAGCTGCTCCTGGGGATGCTGCGGCGCAGGCGGGAGGCCACGGTGAGAGCCACGGGCACGGGGCAGGCGACGGGGTTGCCACCAGGTCCGGCTTTGTACCCAACACCTCGATTCCTTCACAGGGGCACCCCCACGGAGAGACCCGCGCTGTGGCCGCGGGGGTCCTGGCACCGTCACGAGGAGGTACAACCCCCCCCCCCGTGCCCCACAGCGCCCACAGCCCCCGGCCCCGGCACCCACCGCGTGTCCGTCCCGCCGCAGGGGCCGAGCTGAGACACCTCAGGGCACCAGACACGGACCCGGAGCTGGAGCTGAGGCCCCACGGACCCCCCCGTGAATCCCCCCACGGGCCCCCCCACGGACACTCCCACGGCCCCGCGCTGCCCCTCAGCCCCGGGGCCACCGACATCGTGTGGATGGTGGTGCTGGGGGACGGGATCCACAACCTGACGGACGGGCTGGCCATCGGTGAGGGGCAGAGCTGGACACGGGCACGGCCCGGGCTGTGGACGCGGAGGGGTGCCCAGGGACAGGGGGTGCAGAGTGCACAGGGACAGGAGGACAGGCGGGCACAGGGACAGGGGGGGCACAGGGCACGGGGGCCCTGCAGGTCCGGGGTGAAGGACCCTCTTCCCGCAGGTGCCGCCTTCTCCCACAGCCTCTCCAGCGGGCTCAGCACGGCGCTGGCCGTGCTCTGCCACGAACTGCCCCACGAGCTGGGTAAATGCTGCTCCCCCTGCCCCCGGCAGCCCCTCAGCTCCCCCCACACCCACCCACCCACCCACCCACCCGCTGTGCCCGCAGGTGACCTGGCGGTGCTGCTGCGGGCGGGCACCGCCCCCCGCTCCGTCCTGCTCCTCAACCTGCTCTCGGCCCTGCTCTCCTGCCTGGGCGTCGTCGCGGGGGTGGCCGTGGGGCACAGCGGGACCCCCCTCACCCCCTGGGTCCTCACCGCCACCGCCGGCATCTTCCTCTACGTGGCCCTGGCCGACATGGTAAGGGCTGTCCGGGGCTGTCCGGGGCTGTCCGGGCTGTCCGGGGGTGTCTGGGGGTGTCCGGGGCTGTCCGGGCTGTCCGGGGGTGTCTGGGGGTGTCCGGGGCTGTCCGGGCTGTCCGGGGCTGTCCGGGCTGTCCGGGGGTGTCCGGGGCTGTCCAGGGGTGTCTGGGGGTGTCTGGGCTGTCTGGGCTGTCCGGGGGTGTCTGGGGGTGTCCGGGGTGTCCGGGGCTGTCCGGGCTGTCCGGGGGTGTCCGGGCTGTCCGGGGTGCCCGGGGGTGCCCGGGGGTGTCTGGGGGTGTCCAGGGGTGTCCGGGGTGTCCGGGGTGTCCGGGGCTGTCCGGGCTGTCTGGGCTGTCCGGGGCTGTCCAGGGGTGTCCGGGGCTGTCCGGGGGTGCCCGGGGGTGCCCGGGGGTGTCCGGGGGGCGGGAGCCTCCTGCTGAGCCCCCGCTCTGCCCCAGCTCCCCGAGGCTCTGCGAGGAGCCGCCGAGGGCCCCGGCGAGGGCACCTGGAGCCGCTTCCTCCTGCAGAACGCGGGGTTCCTGCTGGGCAGTGGCATCATGTTGGGCATCGCCCTGGCCGAGGGGCACGTCCGCGCCTGGCTGCAGCTCTGAGGGGCTCGGCCGGGGCCAGCACCGGATGGCAGGACCCCCAACGTGCCCCCAGGACCGGATTTTTTCACCTCCTGAAGACCCTCAGCGGCATCCGCTGCCTCGGGAGCCTCAGGCTCAGCCCTGCGGGGTGGGACTCGGGGGTCCCCTCAGCCCCCCTGGGTGGGGGCACTGGGGTGCTCACACACCCGGCTCCGGGGCTGAATCCAAGCTTGTTCCCCTTCCCGTCCTCCCAGACCAGGCAGAGGAAGGACAACAGCCCGTAGAAGCAATAGCATTTTAATAAACATAATTGATTCAAAGCCACAATACGAAGAACAGGACTTGGTTGCAGCTCACACGGTAGAAAATAGATCAAGTCTGAATGCTTTTGTCTTTTTTCCCCCCCCTTTTTCAGTATCTTTTTAGTTCCTTTCCCTCCCCTCCCTTCCCCTTCCTCCTCCCCGAAGGTGATGCAGGATTTCTGAAAATACAGAACATCTGAGAAAAAAGTAACTGCTCCGGAGGCTCGGGGGAGCTGGGAAGGTGGGCTCACACTGGGGCTCTGGAGCTGGGAGAGGAACCAGCTCGGGCCCTTTCCAGGGAATGCTGAGCTCCACTCCCTGCAAAGGTCTGAACAGCCAAATCCAGGGACTGGAGCACCCTGGGGCAGCCAGGGGGACAATCACCCCACAGGTGGGTGATGTCCCAGCCCAGCCCCACGGGGGGCCAGGGTGGGCTTCACACTCTGCAGGGTCTCGCAGGGGTGCCCGAGGAGCGGGACAGGGACCCCCTGAGCCCCTCCAGGTCACTCCGATGTCCCTGCACCGGACACTGCGGGGGCAGGAGCCACCACTGCCTCCCGGGAGCAGGAGGCACCAAACACAGCCCAGCAGGGATGTTCTCCGGGATGTTCTCCGGGATGTTCTCCGGGATGTTTTCCACTGTCAGACCTGGAGCACCCGTGGGATGGGGCAAAGGTGGCAGGGAAGGGGCCGAGCCCTCTGTGACCGACCTGTGCCCTGCTTTCCCCCCCCCCCAAACTGGTCACACTTCACACAGTGCAAAATTCAGAAAGATGCTGCCAGGACCAAATGCCTGGAGCCCTTAACCCATCCCATAGCAGGGCTGGGACCCCCTCCCACAGCAGGACTGGGAGGGCTGGAATCCCTCTGGGGGGCTGGGACCCTGTCTGGCAGCAGGGGTGGGACCGCTCAGGGGTCCCAGACCCCTCACGCCTCTGGCCTCCCCTTCCACCCAACCAGGGGCTCCATCCATGTCCTCAGCCGAGGCAGAGCTTGGGAAAGCTCATTCCCAGGGCAGCCAGCCCAGGGCTGTGAGTGGGCAGAGCAGCACGGTGGGACCCCTGGCACCTCTGGCTCCGACGCCAGCAAGCCCTGAAATCCAAGTGCTGAGCCCCAAAGAACCGGCAGTTTTGTCCAAGCCGTCAGGAACCCGCTCCCGAAGGGCTCCGAGAAGGAAAAAGAAGGGACAGGAGGAAGGCCCAGGCCCACCAGCAGCTCCAGAGGAGCCTGAGAAGTCGGGGAACAGCAGCAGGAGGCCCCTCACGCCCGGTTCTCCAAACAGCACACCCAGGGCGGGCTCAGCCGGAGGTTTCCATGCGTTTCCTTTATTATTTTCAAGTTGACGAACAATATCGATACGACTGGGTCGAGTAAGGCTATTCTCCTCTTTTTTTTTTTTTTTTTTTTTTTTCTCTTCCCCCTCTTTCTCCCCCCCAGCACGGGAAGAGGGACGAGGCCCCGGGGCCGTGGAGGCCGGGACACGGAGGAGTCGGCTGTACCTGACAGGTGATGAGGTTTGTCCTGTCGCCACCAAAGGAACATTTATGTGCATAAAATACAGAGGTGCAGCATTGACACGGAGGATATTAAAGACACAGAGTTGCTACAGATGCCTTAAGAGACGCGTCCCCCCATCCCCGACCGCCCCGCGGGGGCTCCGGCTCCTTCCCCTCCAGCCTCGCGCCGCAATTCCAAGGATTTCAGGGCAGCTGCAGAGCCACTGCTCCCCCGGGGAGCTCCCGCCCCGCGGGGACGTTACCCGGAGCTCCCGATGATGCTTCGCTTGAGTCTCGGCTTTTTTTTTGGGGGGGGGCGGGGAGGGGTTTAATCTCCTTTCACTGCCGAGCCCAGAAAATTCCAGCCAGGAGAAGAGGATTGAAGAGCTCCTTGTGTCCTTGGAGAAAAACAAAGAACAGAAAGAAAAGGAGGGAGGGAAAAAAAAAAAAAAAAAAAAAGGCAAAGAAAAAGAAACAAAAGCCCGAACCAAGGAATCTGCGCCGGGATCCTCTGGAAGGGGCTGGTTTTTCCTTTGGTTTCTCACTGAAGGCAAAGGTGAGCGTGGGCTGCACGGATCCGACCCCGGGGGGTGCTGGCAGGGAGCCAGGGGGGCTCCTCAGGCCCCACGGAACGTCGGGATAAAATCAAGGAAAAAAGGTTGTTTCCTGGGACTCTGCGTTCCTTGGTTTGGGTTTTCCTTGTTCCTCCCCCCGCGCCGGGGACCGGGATCTGCACAGACCCCGCCACGCTCCGGGTGCTCCAACACCCAAACAGAAACAAAACCAAAACTGATTCCACGAGTTTGGAGATTTTTTTTTTTCGCTTGGTTTTTAGTGCTCCTTTTTTATTTGCCGGATTCCAGCCCCGGGATGGGGCCGAGGGGGCTGCTCATCTGAGTTTGGGGAGGGGGATCCTCGCTCCGTCCGGGAGAGGGAGGGGAGGGGAGAGGAGAGGAGGAGAGAGGGGATGGGAGAGGGAATGGGAGGAAGAGAGAGAGATTGGAGAGGGAGGGGAAAGGGATGGGAGAAGGGTGGGAAAAGAGCAGGAGAGGAGTGGGGAAGGGACAGGAGAGGGACGGGACAGGGCTGGGAGAGGGGACAGGAGCGGGACAGGGGACACATTTCCCCAAAGAACTAAGTTTCCAAGTGCCTGCAGCTGGGGAACAGCGACAACAAAGACACCCCCCAGGCTCTCCTCCTGCTCAGGGACTGTGGCTCCGTCGGGGACGCCGAGCCCGGTACATTCAGTGTTTGTCAGAGGGTCTATGGCTCAGGGGGCCGGAGCCCCTCGCTCGGGCAATGGCAGTGCAAAAACACCCGGGGACTTGAAATGTACTTGTGCTGTTGGGTTGGTTTTTTTTTTGTTTGTTTTTTTAGGTTTTTTTAGGTTTTTTTTTCTCTCTCTCTCTCAAAACACAACTTCCCTTTGTCCATTCATTCCCTAGAAACGAACTTTTTTTTTTTTTTTTTAAATTCCAACTGAAAAAATAAAGCCAAAGACACTCTCGTATCCCTCGCGCTGCTCTCTATCCCGTGGGATGCTAAAGGGAATCCAGACTCATGCTTTAACAAAAGTGCTTATTACTTGAAGCAAGTGCTTTGGACCAAGGGGGCGGAGAGAAACTTCCTTTTTCCAGAGGTTGGGACAGGGAAGGGGAGGGAGATCCGGTGCCTGCGTGTTCCAAACCAAGAGATTGATCAGACTGAGGTGGGAAAAGCCGAAAAATTCGCTGCTTGGAGGGGCAGAACTGAGCAGGAATGGTCCAACTTTGGCATTAAGGTCCGAGGGAAGAAGGTTTGGGAGCCCACGAGGGGCTGGGAAGGGGGGAGCGGGCAGGGCAGCGGAAGTTTCCCTCCATCCCTCTTTACAATGCACCAGGGAAACCATCACAAATCTCGTTTAGCAAAATAATGCATTATTACCAAACACTTTGATTATTACTTAAATTGTCAAGCTGTGCTGTCAACGATACGATACAGCGTTAAAGGAGAACAAGACTGGGACCCCCAAGGCCACACGGCCCCTGCCCACCCCGTTCCCTCCCCTCTGCTCCCAGACCACGGATGCGCCGCTGGAACCTCGTTTCCCTCCATTCTCATTATTATTATTATTATCATTATTATTATTACTATTTTTAAGAAGACACAGGGGAGGGGAGAGAAAGCTCCTGGCTAAGAGGGAAGGACACAAGGCGTGGCAGAGGATGGAGAAGCCCTTACAGAGATCACACTGATTGTCTCGGCGTCGCTGAGCGGAGGGGACACGGCAGAGCACGGCAACGAGGCCGAAAGAAGGATCAGCTTTCTCCTCTAAGCAAAGGAACTGAAAACCACAACAATACTCCAAAAAACAGGGGGGGGGGGCTGGGGGGGGCGAAGGACAAGCAGCATTTTCCGTGTGCTCTACGGAACGGTGGGAAAAGCCACGTTCAAGTGAAATGGTGCCGGATCCCGTCTCCCGACAGCCACGAGGCCACTCCGAGGCCACGGCACGAGGGGCACGGCCACGGCCCTCCCGGGGCAGGGGTGGATTCCACGGAGAGGGAGCATCACAGCCCCGCTCCCACCGACCCCTGCCCCCGGGAATCGCTGCCCGGCCGGGAGCGCCTCGGCCCCTCCATGTGCCTGGAAAAGCACTTTAGCCCTTGAAGGCAACGGCTCAGGACTTTGGCCCCACTTTCCTGCCCCGTGGGAAGGGGGAGGGAAGCAGCCAGGAGATAAAGTGATGCTTAAATTCCTCCCAGAAAGGGAAAGAGCTGCAAGAGGCGAGTGCGGATTCGCCAGCAATGTAAACAAGTCTCTGTTTCCAGTTCTCCTCCGTAGAATACTGAAAAGGATCTTCCAAAAGGATCTTTTGATTCAAGTTTCGTGAGTTCATTCTGGTTCCAAACTGAGGTATCCGGTGCAGAAAGGTCAACGCTTCCTTTCAAGCTCGAGGGGAGTGAGGAGGGGGACACGCTGGGGATACTGTCCTAAAAGGAGGGGATCCAAAGGGAAGATCCCCCTGGAGCAGGCAGAGCTCTGCCCCTCAGAAGTGCCTGGCCCTGGCTCCAGGATCTCACCAAGGGCAAATTTGCTGAGTGCTTTGCTGAGTGAAGTGCAGGCCGGGGAGCAGGAGCACCAGGAGGGCCCCGGTCCCGCTCCCCCCTCAGGACAAACTCCTCCGGGACACGCCAAGAAAATGTGCTTATCACCCAAAGGCCAAGACTGAAACTTCATATTTGGTTCTAAGGGTTTGGCTTTGGTAAAAAGAAAGAAACAGTGCGAGGGGATCCTGCCCGTGGGGGCCGGGAGTGTCCCCCGGGAGCTCTCCCGGGACGGTCCCGCTCCACAACCTACACCTGACACTCCTCCCTGGCAGGAGCCACCTTCACTTAGAAATCATTAAAAAAAAAGACAAAAACAAGAAGTCATTTTGGTTACAGAAATGCCCTTTTCCCTCTGACACTCTCAGGGCTCGCTCAGTCCCGTCACGGGCTCTGTGGGACACAGGGATGCTCTCATCCCTGCTCCCATCCCGGGGGGGTCACACTGGGACACCCCCAGGGCGGCCCCAGCCTCCTGCTCCCCATGTGGGCCCGGCTGCAGTGGGAGAGGAGCTCGGGGGGGACGGTGGTTCCTGAAATTCCAGCCCGTTCCCGGTCTCTGCATCCCCGTCTTTGGCTTTGAACAGACTCGTGATATGGAGGAAAACATTGTTTTTTGATACTGTTACAGTAATTCAGAAGGAAAAACAACAACAAAAGAAAAAAATCAACGGAAAAAAAACAACAGTGCAACATTCTCGAATGCTTCAAACCTGCAGCATAAACAGGATTTCTAAAATTAAAAAAAAAAAAAAAGGAAAAAAGGAAAACCCAAACCAAAAAACAACGATCCCACCCACATCCACACGTGCCACGAAACCTGCCAGGATGCTGCATCCGAAAAAGCAACACAGACTTACTCAGGGTTGTGAATAAGGACTCAGAAGTGCATTTGTTTCCTTAGTAAAGGCTAAAACATTGATTTTTTTTTTTTATGGTTTTTGTTGTTTTTTAAAGGTAAATGTTCGTTTCTCTATAAATAATTCTCATCTCTTTTTAAAAAAACAACCAGCCAACACTGACTCTCGCATGGAAACAGCCACACAAACCAGGGAAGGGAAACTCAAAGCAGAATCGTTTTAGGATCTGACAATTTGCCAAGGAAAAAATCAAAACCAACAACCAACAGAATCCCTAAAGTGCCTGGTGTGGGGAGGAGGCTCCAGTGGCGCATCCGCGGCCGGGCTCGGGCAGCAGCACCCGTTTTTCCCTAGAAATGAGCTGCCAAAAGGATATTTTAGTGTCCCCAGGTACAGTAGATCTTGGTTCAAGTGTCTGGACTCGAAGGATGAGAGGAGGAAAGAGCGACTCCGAGAGGAGCGGTGACAGCGGCACCTGGCCGGGAGCTGACCCCCACCCCGGCCCGCCATTCCCAAATTCCCACCCCCCGTCCCACCAAGAGTTCAGGCTTCCCCATCCCAGCCGGATGGCAGCCCCGGGGGCATCCCAGCAGGGCGGGAGGCTGGCACAGGGCACCGGGAAACACCGGGAACGGCTCCACCCCACCCCGCAGGCTGGGGGGAACCAGCGGTGGGTGGTGGCACCTGCCTTGTCCCAGCCCAAATCCTGCCTCTTCCGCCTCCTGCCCGGCCACCGAGGGGACAGAGAGGATTGGGAAGGGGCAGGGGACGGGAGGGGCACTGCCAGGAACGGCTTTGGCACCGCACCGGCACCCGGCGAGAGGGGGAAAGCGCCGAACTCTTGGCCCGCCGGGCCACGCTTGGCCTGCCCAGTCTTGTTCTCCTTTAAAGTGCCCTATATTTATAGAATTTCTAAATAAATATAATAAGATATTAGGTCACCCATAGTTTAAGCTACTCCGAGTAACAGCCGTCCAGGCCGATGGCGTTGTGCCGGTCCTTGGTGTAGGGGCAGGAGCTGCCGTTGGGGAGGGCCCCGCACGCCGCCGTCTTGGCCGCGATGCCGCAGTTCTTGAGGAGGTTGAAGCTGAAAGAGCTGATGGCGTCCTTAGGTGGGAAAGGCTTCATGGTGGAGAGGATAAGTGCCAGGCAGTCGGCAACGTCCTTGTTGGGAGCGCATGCCAAGGCTGGGGTATGACCTGGAACGAGGGCGGGGGTGAGGAAAGGGCCCGGGGACGCTGCAGTCGGGGCTGTCTGATGGGGGCCAGGACACAGAATCATGGAATGGTTTGGGGGGGAAGGGACCTCGCACATCATCCACTTCCAAACCCCCTGCCATGGGCAGGGACACCTTGCACTAGACCAGGTTGCTCCACGTCCCATCCAGCCTGGCCTCGGACACTCCCAGGGATGGGGCAGCCACAACTTGATCTCTTTGTCTTTACCAATATCTCAATTATCCAATATTTCAACAGACCCCTCTGGGCACTGTCAATCCCTGTGATTGCAGGAACCACTCCCAGCAGGAGATGAACAAACAGGCTCGGGAGCACCCGGCAGCCCCTGGGATGTTCACCACAGCTCGGAGGGATTCCTGCTCTGCCGGGAGAAAAAGCTTCTGGCCACAACCAGCAGCTTCTGCCAAGGTGGAAGTGAGTCACAGATGGGCTGGGGCCTGGCAGGAGCCAGGGAGCACCAGATGGTGCACAGGGGGGAAAAAACCCACATTTCGAACACCTGTGAGACCTGGAAATGCTTTCACAGGGAGCGGCGCGTGCTCCCGTCCTCCCCAGGCCACGGCTGCCACGCCACGAGCTGCTGAGACGTGTGGAAATCCTGATCCTGGCTGAGCAGCTCCTGGGCATCCCCCACCTCCCAGGGACGCTGGACCCCCCCGGGGCCCCCCAGGACACCCACCTTCTTCATCCACAGCCAGCACGGTGGCCCCGCGGCTGAGCAGGGCCTGCACGACGGAGGCCAGCCCGTTCCGCGCCGCGATGTGGAGCGGCCTGGGGAGGGGGAGAAGTGGGATGAACCCGCCGGCAGAGACACCTGCCTGGGGCACCTCGTGCCAAAGCACAGGGCCCTGGGAGCGGCTCCAAGGGCAGGCACTTTGCTCTGAGCTCACCTGCTCCCAGAGCGGGAGCCGAGCTCCCACCGCCTTTCCCAAGGTATCCCCCCGCTCCCAGCAAAGCCCCTTCGGTGCCGCCCCACGGGCACCAGCTGGGCAAATACTCACATCTGCAGAGCACTGTTACTTGCATTGATAAGGCCAAGGTCTTGGGTTTCCCCCAGGATCAACAAGGCACACTTTTCATGGCCCTGGGAAGGAGACCGGAGGGTTTAGTGCAGGATTCCCTGGGCTATGGAAACGTTCCCTAAACCCAACCCTCTAACACGGGTCCCTGGGGCAGGGCTGGAGGGCACAAGCTGCTGCCCCCTCCTCCTCCTCCTCGGTGTGGACCCGCTGCCCACGAGCCTCCTGCTCCCACCATGGAATCATGGAATGGGTGGGGTTGAAAGGGACCTTAAAGATCAACTTGTTCCACCCCTTGCCATGGGCAGGGACACCTTCCACTAGCCCAGGTTGCTCAGAGCCCCAGCCAACTTGGCCTGGAACACTGCCAGGGATGGAAGTGATCCTGGAAACTCAGAGAGGGGCTCCCCAAGGAAAATACAGATGGGTCTGTGCTACCTGAGCTGCTCAAAACCGACCCAGGTGTGTCAGGGCAGGCCCGGGGCCCTCAGCTCTGCTCTGTGGGGCACGAGTAGGGGGACAACCCTTCTCACGAAGGTGACAAGGTGACAGTGACAGCAATCCCAGCCATCTCCCTACCTTGCTGCAGGCCAGGTGAAGAGCTGTGTTCTTGTTGACATCCAGCACAGTTATATTTGCTTTTGCTTGGTACAGCAGGAACTCTGAAACGAAGGAGAGGTGCTGGTGAGAGGAAGCCACACAGAGCCCAGCAACGCCCCAGTGCGCCTGTGAGGACAGGGACAGCCCTGCTCCCACGGGATCTGCTCGTGGAGGAGCCACAGGGAGCCTCTCAGCCCACCCTGGGGAACCCAGCACGCACCCACTGCTGCCGTGTGCCCGTTCTCAGAAGCCACCATGAGGGGGGTCCTGCCCAGCTTGTCCGCCGTGTCCACCTCGGCCTGGTGCCGCAGCAGCAGCTGTAAACCATGGATGTTGTCTGCAAAGGCAGCAGCGTGAAGGGGTGTCCTGGGAAGACACAACAAGCAGGTCAAGAGGAGGGCACAGCACCCACCTCGGGGTGTTTGGGGACAGCAGAGCCCCTTGGAGCCAGGGGAGATCATGTGGAAGTCACTGAGGGAGGCACAGCAGCACCGGGGAGGAGTGTGAGCTCACCTTCCTTTGGCATCTCTGCTATTAACAATCTTGGCACCTAATGCTTCCACCAGCATTTCAGCAGTGCCATCCTGGTTGTTAATTCTGAGGGGGGATGAGAAGGGAAGTTAGAACAGGATTGAGCAGCACATTCCTGGGGCTCTGACACAAACAGCAGCTGCTCTGGAATTGTTTGGGGTAAAACACCCCTTCACCTTTCTTGGTATTATTCAAGGAAACACAGAAACATGTCAGACAACAGCCCTGCCCCTTCCTCTGCTGCCCCAGGTCCCAAGGACACCCCAGACCCACCCTGTTCTCCCCCTTCCTTTCCCCTCCCCAGCTGCTGCTGCCCAGGACGGAGCCCTTGGCAAGGGGGGCAGGGTTTGGAGCTCCTCCACTTGCACCACAAATCCCCAGTCCCACATCACGGGGCTGGGGAGGCCCTGGGGCAGGTCCCAGGTGTCACTTACACTGCACAGTGCAATGGAGTAAAGGGGTTTCCTTCTAGGTACGCAAACGGGTTGTGTTCAAGTAACAATTCAAGACAATCTTCATGCCCTGAGGAGAGAGGGACAGAAATGTGTCAGCACTCGGCCTGTGGGTCCTTCCTGGACCCTTCTCCTTGCTCTCCAGCCCTTTCCCCAGCTCTGGACGTGCTCCAGCCCCTCAATGTCTCTCCTGCTGAGAGGGGCCCAGAACTGGACACAGCCCTGGAGGGGCCTCAGCAGTGCCAAAGAGCTGCCCAAGGAGCCACAGGCTCAGACAAGGTGCCCAAACACTCCCAGTCCCCAGCACAGGTCCATTTCCTCACTGGCAGCAAAGCTGCTGCACTTCAGGAGGTTTCTAATTCCACACATCTCCTGAAGGAGTCCCAGCCACATCCCTGGCTTCCCTCTGGAACAGGGAAGTCCCTTCCAGTCCCACCTCCCCACAGTCATCCTATAAATCCAGCATCCTGGAGGAACCAGCCTCAGCTCTTCTGGGATGGCTCCTTTCCCATTTTGATCCTTTTTTAAGGGGCTTGGCAGGGAGAGAAAAACTCCCTCCCAGCTTTGTGCCATCCCCTCCAGCAGGAAGTCAGCGCTGAGCCGATGGCTCCCAAAGCAGGGGGAGGCTCTCCCTGGTCCCCCCCAGCCCCTCCTCACCACTGTAAGAAGCCCAGTGCATCGGTGAGTAGCCGCTGTAGTCCACCACGGAGTCCAGGGGGTCAGTGGAGAGGGCTGCCTGCAGCAGGGTCCGCAGGATTTCCAGGTGCCCGCACGCCGAGGCGAAGTGGATCGGGGTCCGGCCCTTGAAATCCCGACACAGGACGAAGGCATCGTGGTCCAGCAGAGCAGCCAGGCAGTCCTCACAGCCTGTCACAGCCTGTGGCCAGGAGAGAGGACCAGAGGGTCACATCCCACCCCTGGAATCATTTAACAACACATGAACATCTTTCTTCCACAGTTTCCTTCTCAAGTGTTGTGTGTCTGGAAGGAATTCGGGCACTTTCCCCGGGGACTCTTGCAAACAAAGAAACCACCGGCCTGGCCTCCGAGCAGCCTCCACACAGGAGGCCAAGCAGCAGCTCCAGGGCCCCCAGGGACACACTCACCCCTCGGTGCAGGGCAGTCCTTCCCCTCTTGTCCGCTGCGTCAGCCGTGGATCCCTTCTCCAGCAGGAGATGGACACAGTCAACGTGGCCGTTCATGATCGCCAGCATCAGCGGGGTTCTGGGGGGGAAAGGCAGCAGGGAGGAGGGTGGGCTTGGAAATCAGCCAGGTCTGAGTATTCCCTCTCTCCCTTGCCTCTCCCACCTGTGCCACACAGACCCCAAAGAAACACCCAGACAGACTCACTGGCCGTGGATGTCCATGACGTCGGTGATGTCCGCCCGCTCCCCGCTGTCTATCAGGAGGTGCAGGGAATCCGTGTTCCCGTTGGCAGCTGGAGACAGGGACGAGGAAAGGAGTCACCCACAAGCACGGGTGGGCCCCCAAAACCAAAGGGAGGGGCTGGTGCCCCTTCCCTCACCCCAAACAGCAGCCGGGTGACGGGGCATCCTCGGCCGCGATGGCACCAACGGGCCCCGGTCACAGTCCCTGCCCCGTGTGCCCTCCCTCACCTGCAGCGTGGAGGGGGGTCCACTTCCTCTTCCTCTCCTTGACCAGCGCGGAGGCGCCGTGGCTGGTGAGCACCTCCACGCACTCGGTGGATCCCCGCTCCGTGGCGAGGTACAGCGCTGTCCGGCCCTTGTGGTCCCGCACGTCCAGGTTCACCAGGGTCTCAGCAAGTGTCTTTAGGGCTTCACAGTGACCATTATAGGCCTGGGACAAGGCAGACCGTGTTGGAGCAGTGTCTGCAGAGGCTGTGCCCGGGAGTGCCCCCCCAGGCACCCAGAGCTGTCTCCCCAGAAGTGTCCCCCAGGGATAATTCCTGCCCCTGAGCCTCTCAGGGCAGGGCTGCTCCTGCCCAGCCACTGGGCCTCCTTTGCATTTGGGTTCTACTCAAAACCCTTGCCCACTCGCACCCCTGCCCACACTCCAAACAGAAGCACCCAGAAAGTCCTGGAAAGATCAGAGTTTAACAGACAATCTAAAGGCCTTTGACCAATGGCCTGTGGAGAAGCTGCTCCCCCCCACCAACACCTTCCCTCCTCCGGCCATCCTGGGCACCTCTCCAGGACACAGCAGGAGCCCAGGCCACCCTGGGCACCTCTCCAGGACACAGCAGGAGCCCAGGCCACCCTGGGCACCTCTCCAGGACACAGCAGGAGCCCCCCCAGCCGTACTCACAGCTAAGTGCAAAGGGCTGACTGGAATGGTGCTTTCCACATCCTCCAGGCAGTTAAAAGACATTTCCAGGAGCTGCAAGAGCAACAAGACAAACTCATAAGTGATCCATAACTGCCCTGGGCTCCTGGAGGCTTTGACACGCACCCTGTCCACCAGCAGCTGCAGAGGGGTCAGAAATCCTGCTCATCTGCTTGAATTTCAGGATGGGCCATTCCCTAACGTGGCTCCGAGTGCTGCAGAGGCAGCAGCAAGTCCCTGCTAGTCCAAGATTTCCTGATTTCCTCTGCCCACGCAGCTCCAAGAAATCCACACACCTGCCTCTGCCAGGTAACACAGCTCCTTCCTCTCGGGCAGCTCCCTCCAGCCCAGGTCCTCCCTCCATGGCATTCCAACAGCTCCCCAGGTCCCCACGGCCAACCCCACCCCTTGGACAAACCCTGCGGTGCCCACAACACGCGTTCCTTGAGCCACACCCGGGCACCACGGGTGTGACGGGTTCTGTGACAGGTTTGCCCCCGTTCCTGGAGCACAGAGGGGCCCCCAGGCACTCACCAGCTCGAGGTTCTGCCTGTTGCCGTAGGCGGCCGCGTAGTGGACGGCGGTGTAGCCCTGCTTGTCCCGCAGGGAGGGGTCGGCACCGTTATCCAGCAGGAACTCCAAACAACTGCAACGAGCAGGAGAGGGGAGAGGAAGGGTGAGGAGTGACTGGAGAGGCAGAGCTCTGTGGGGAACACCCCGAGCAGGTGCTGCACGAATCCCACCCGGACACGGAGCAAACGCAAAGCCCACTGGAAGCAAGGACCAGGTTTGCATTGCTGCTCCAGAGCGAGGGATTCCCAGCAAAATGGGAATGGGCAAACACCAAATCACCGTGTCCCAGAGCAAAATAAGACATGGTAAGAGATGGAAGACAGTCAGGTAATATATCCCATGTATTCATCTTCTTATACTCTCTTCTGAGCATCCACCTCTGGCTGTTGTGGAAAACAGAACATGGGCCTAGACTGAGCTTTGCTCTGACCCAACACAGTTCTTATGCCTTCTCTTCAAACACAGGAACTAGGGGAGCAAATTCCAGGGGAGAAGAGGTAGTGCTTCTTCATGCAGTACATCATTAGCTGCAGAACTACTTGCTGCAAGAAGGTGTGGCTGTTAAAAGTTTAGAAATAATTTAGAAGTTACACAATTCTGGACTCACAAGAACGCCTCCTTCAGCCTGGACTCCTTCAGTGGCTCCTCATCAGTGTCATGGCTGTTTCCTGAATGAGTCTCTGCTCTGCAAGGCCACAGACCCCCATCAGTTTGTTGGTTACCCCCCCGTGCTCCCCTTTTTCACCAAGTGCCAGCGGCAGGAGGCGGCCAGGGGACAGCAGAGTGTCACCACCCGGCCCCACTGCCCCCAGTGCCCCCCCAGCCCCCAAACAGTCACCTCCTGTAGGTGTCCGAGGCAGCAGCGTAGTGTAAGGGGGTGCAGCCTTTGCAGTCGGCCTCGTTGATGCTGCCTCCCGCCGTCACCAGTGTCACCGTACACTGGTAGCTGCCATTGGCAGCTGCGTAGTGCAGTGGAGTCCTGGGAGAGGGGGGAGGGACAAGGGGGATCAGCACAGCTGGGGAGACTCACCCAGCAGCAGGGCAGGACCCGAGGAGTCACCCCCACCCGCTCCAGTGCTGAGCTCTGTCCGGCTCTGGCTCAAGGGTTTGGAGCTGCAGCTCCTTTTGAGGAACCAGAGCTGGGCCCCTGGGGTTAGAGGGGTGATCCAGACACAGCAAAGGTCTGAGGACATCAGAAGGAATCTCTCCATGGAAGAGGCTGTTAAACATTGGAAGGGGCTGCCCAGGGAGGTGGTGGAGTCCCCGCCCCTGGAGGTGTTCAAGGAACATCTGGACGTGGCACTCAGTGCTCTGGGCTGGGGGACAAGGTGGGAGTCAGGCGCAGGTTGGACTCGAGGGTCTTGGAGGGCTTTCCCAACCTCAAGGATTCTGGGATTCTGTGAATGTCCCATCCCAAACCCAGGCTCGCTGTGCTCCAGCTGTTTCAGGACCCACAGGACACTCACCTCCCGAATTTATCTCTCCTCCTCAAGTCAGCACCGCTGCTCAACAGCAAATTAAGACATTCAACATTCCTGCAGGAGGGGGGGAGAGGATTTAGGCACAGATCAGAAAGGAAAACAGCAGGAATGCAAACTCCTCCCAGTGCAGACAAGCCAGCCCGGGTTTGTCACCTCTGGGCAGCGCAGGAGCCGCAGCCGTGGCTGATGCTGCACACACAGAGCTCTTCCTGCTCCAGTAAATAACCCTCTGTGCTCCCTGCCCGCCATGGAGCTCCCAGCCGACCAGGTAATTACAGAGAGACATCAGTGCAGCTGACAGGCTGCATTTATGCTACCAAAAAGCTCCAGGATTCCTGTCTCTGTGTCACCGTCCCCATCACCCGGGCAGGGTGACAGCGCTGCGATGCCGAAGGACAGCTCTGTGAGAGGTTTCCATTTCCATTCCTGCTCTGAACAGGTCTCTGCCCTCCCTCGGAGCTGGGAGCAGCACCCAGGGGTCCAGCTCCCCCTCGTGCCCCAGTCCCCACAGCGCTCACCCTCCGGAAGCAGCAGCGTGGAGACAAGTCCTCCCGAGGTTGTCAGGCGTGTTGATGTCGAAGCCTGCAGACAGCACGTGCTCGTTGCTCAGCGAGGACACGATGCTGTACAACTGACCTGGGGGGCAGGAGGGGCAGGGGGTCAGCGGGGAGCTCGGGGGTCACCCCAGTGCCCCGGCACAGGAGGGTTTGGGGCCACTCACCTGAGGAAAGTAGCTTACGACAACAGTCTGAAAATCCGAAGAGAACAGCTAAGTGCAGAGGGAACATGTCGTGGATCCCACGCCTGCAAGGAGAGGAGAAGGGAGTCAGGGTGGGGCACGGATTCTGTGTGTCCAGAGAAGGGAATGGACCTGGGGAAGGGGCTGGAGAAGGAGAAGGGGCTGGAAAACTGAGGGAGCTGGGGGGGCTCAGCCTGGAGAAAAGGAGGCTCAGGGAGGACCTTCTTGCTCTCCACAACTCCCTGACAGGAGTGGGGAGCCTGGGGGGGGTCGGGCTCTGCTCCCAGAGAACAAGGGACAGGACGAGAGGGAACGGCCTCAGGTTGTGCCAGGGGTGGTTTAGGTTGGATAACAGGGAAAATTTCTTCACTGAAAAGGTGAAGGCACTGGCACAGGCT
Source organism: Pipra filicauda (assembly GCF_003945595.2). NCBI lineage: Eukaryota > Metazoa > Chordata > Aves > Passeriformes > Pipridae > Pipra > Pipra filicauda. The sequence continues at coordinate 43,020 of NW_024105046.1, read as the reverse complement.
GCCCAGGGAAGTGGGGGAGTCACCGTCCCCAGCAGCATTCCAAAGGGATATGGATGTGGCACCTGGGGACATGGTTTAGGGGTGAACATGGTCCTGGGTTGACAGCTGGACTCGATGACCTTAGAAAGGTCTTTTCCAACCTTAATGATTCCATGATTCTGTGATTCTATAGCTGCATCCTCCAGCCTGGAGCAGGGGGAGGAAGGAAGGGACCTGCCTTACCTTGCAGTGTCAGCACCATTCGTCATCAAAGTACTAATTAGCAGCTCGTGGCCGTATCTAGCAGCAACGTGGAGGGGGGTATTGCCGTATTTGTCAGCACAGTCGATCTCACTGCCTGGAAGGGAAAAGCCAAGGGCTTTGCCAGCGTTCCAGCCTCGAGCAGCCCGGGCTGTTCTGACCCTCCCATCCCAGGGACACGGCTGACACCTCGAGTCCAGCCAGCATCCTGCAGGAGAACTGCAAACTGCTCTCGAGCCCAGAGCCCACCCGTACCCTGCAAGCCCTGGGCATCAGATCCCCCCTTCCCCTGAGGGGATGGTTTCCACCCCGGAGGGCTCTGCTGAGCCCTGGGGTGTCTGCCAAGCCCGAGCCCTCTCACAGGAATATTGTCTTTCAGGCTGTGGCAGTGGGAATGTTGTTTGGCTGGAGCAGCTCTGACCTGGCTGGAATTTCAGTCCCCTGGTCTGCACTTTGCTGCCTTTGGGCACAACAGTCCCTGCTACCCCCAAGAAGCACAGGGCCACCAGCACCAGCCTCTGGAGAAAAGGAGGCTCAGGGGGGACCTTCTCACTCTCTACAACTCCCTGACAGGAGGGGGGAGCCAGGTAACAAGAGAGAGGACGAGGGAACAGCCTCAAGCTGTGCCAGGGGAGGTTTAGATTGAATGTTAGGAAGTAGATATTATCCCAGGGCACAGAAGGAGTTTAAGTGATGACTGCAGAGGTCTTAAACCCCCCGAGCAGACTCGCCAGGAGGCACAAGAAAAGTCTGGGATAACCCAGGGCTGGAGGAGCAACCACTCACCGTTCTGGATGAGGATCTGCGACCGCGTGAACCGTCCGTGGATCGCAGCCATGTGCAACGGGCTCTTCCCTTCCTTGCTCTGCGAGAGCAGAACCAGCATCACACCGGTGCCACCCCACCAGCCCCCCGAGCTCCCGCCTCGGGCAGTGAGCTCCTGCTCCTGCTCCCAAAGATTCCAGACCTGAAAGTTGACGTCGGCCCCGTTGTTGACGAGGATCTCCAGGCACAGGGCCCCGTTGGTGGAGACGGCAGCGAAGTGCAGGGGGGTGAAGCCCTTCTCGTTGGGCTGATTGACGTTGGCACCGACGTTGACCAGCTCGTTGGCCACGGCGTCCTGGCCCATGTAACAGGCGATGTGAAGTGCAGTGTTACCGAAGGAGTTTGGTTCATCGATCTGCGGGAGCAACCAAGTCCAGAGGATTTGGGCATTCAGGAAGGAAAAAAGGCAGCTGAGAACCACCTCGAGCTCCTGCCACCACCCAGCACCCCCTCCTGCTCCTGTCTCCAGCCTGGCCTGCACCTGAGCAGCACCCTGAGCAGCTGTGGGGGTCTTACCTCGACCCCCAGCCTCAGGAGGTGACGCACGACCTCGATCTGGCCGCTGGCCGCCGCCGTGTGCAGGAGGGTGTAGCCCTTCTTGTCCTTACACATCACGTCAGCTCCCCGGGCCACCAGCAGCTTCAGAACTTCCAAATGCCCTGTCCAGGAGACAGTGGTAAGAGCCAGGGACCCCGGAAAACACAGGTTCTCTGGGGAGCCCCACCATCCCGAAAGGTGAATCCACAGGGAGCAGTGTGGGAGAGGAAACTGGAGTGAAGCCTGTGGGGAAAACCCACTGTGCTGGTTTGGGCTGGGGCAGAGGTAATTTTCTTCCCAGTGTCTGCAATGGGCCTGTGCTTTTGGATTTGTGCTGAACACACAGGGTTGATAACATAGAGATGATTTTGTTATTGCTGAACTCACACAGAGCCAAGGCCTTTCCTGCCCCTTGTATGGCCACGCTGGGAGGGGCTGGGGGCCAGGACAGGTGACCCCAGCTGAGCCAAGGGATATTCCAGACCATATGACATCATGCTCAGCATAGAAAGTGGGGAGAGAAGGAGGAAGTAGGGGGGACACTTGGAGTGCTGGGGTTTGCCTTCCCAAGTCACTGTTACATGCAACGGGGCCCTGCTCTCCTGGAGGTGACTGAACACCTGCTGCCCATGGGTAGCAGGGAATTAATTCTTTGCTTTTCTTCCCTTGTGTGTGCTGCTTTTGCTTTCCCTGTTAAACTGCCTTCATCTCAACCCACCAGCTTTCACCTCTCCAATTCTCCCCCGATCCTGCCGGTGGGGGAGCGGGCGAGCGGCTCTGAGGGGTTTGGGGGCTGCCTCGGGGTGAAACCACGACACCTACCCAGGAAAGCTGCCCAGTGGATGGGCTGCCGGTCCTTCTTGTCACAAGTGCTCGGGCTGGCCCCTTTGTTCAGCAGCAGGTTCACCATCTGCACGGGGAGGAGCGGTGAGAGGGGCCAGGCCCTCCCTGCCCCGGCGCGGGGAGGGGGCGCGGGCCGGGCCCCCCGCCTACCTCGAGGTGGCCGCTGTGCACGGCGTGGTGCAGCGCCGTGCGGCCCGTGCGGTCGGCCACGTTGACGGTGCTGAGCAGGGGCACCAGGGCCTCCACGCACTTGGTGGCCCGGTTGGCCGCGGCCACGTGCAGCGGCGTCTGCCAGTGCTTGTCGCGGGCATTGACGTCCGCAGAGTGCTTCAGGAGGAGGTGAAGTGCCTTCTGCGGGAGCAGAGGAGAGAGGGGGGCTCTAACCCGGCCTAACAGAGCCCTGGAGGCCCCCAGGTCCTCCTCGTCCTTCCAGAGCCACACCAGCCCCAGAGCCAGGGCCGGCTGAGCCGTGACCGCTCCACGCGCTCCGGTGCGGTGGCTTCTCCCCACGCCCCAAAGGAAAGGATCTGTTTGCTCCCATGTCCCCAGGGACGTCCCCGAGACACATGTGGCTGTTTCAGCTCGTTATCACACAGAGGTAGAGGCAGCATGACAGAGGCTCCAGGAACAAGCAGAGAGAAGGGATCTTGCCGGTGGGAAAGGCCCTGGGGGTGCCGGTGACAGCGGCCAGACGTGAGCCCAGCTGTGCCCAGGTCGTCAAGGAGGCCAGTGGTCCCTGGGCTGTGCCAGCCACGGTGTGGGCACGGGCCCAGGGCAGGGACTGTCCCCCTGTGCTGGCACTGCTGAGGCCCCTCCAGGGCTGTGCCCAGTTCTGGGCAAGAGAGACACTGAGGGGCTGGAGCGTGTCCAGAGCTGGGGACGGAGCTGGGGAAGGGGCTGGAGAAAACCATGTGATTGAGGGGGGTGGGTGTTCACCTGTGACTCACCAGGGGTGGGGATGACAAGCATGACCCACTGACCTACATGTGACACCCATTTCCCCCTGTTGCTGTGCAGGCTCTTGGCTGCAGCCCCTCATTTTCGGTTTCACCTCCCCACGGCACCACCTGCAGCGATCCCAACCCACGGATTACTGCCCTGCTCTTTGCTCCCAGGCCTGGAGTGGCACATGGAGCCAAGAAACACCAACCCAGCAACCCTGGAGAGCGGGCTCCAGGCAGGGAAAGCGTTTTGGGAAGGCTCCTCTCAGGAGCTGGGCATGCCAGCGCTGGCAGAGCCCTGTGCCAAGCACCTGGGGAGGAACAGAACGAGGGAGGAGACGCTCCAGCACTTCCCAGGCGGAGAAGCAACGAGAGTGCCCAGATTCCCCAACTCCCAGACAAGCAGCACGAGCTCCATGTTTTAGGGACCCACAGGGACTGTCCACACACATTCCCAGCAAACACCTTCTGGAGGGGTTTCCCCTCATGTTCCATCCCGGGTCTCCTGCTGGTCAGAATTCCATGGCTGGTAACTCGCCCCGCACCTCACTCAGGGCTTTGGATCTCCTGGCTCCAACCAACAGTTCCTCACTCTCCAGCAACTCAAACCAGGGCAAAGTTAAGTGGGATGAAGTTAAACCCACAAAAGATAAACACCGGGAAAACTTTCCAACAGGATCTGTTGGAATCAGCTCCTGAGAGACAGGGTGAGAGCCCCAACATCCCTCAAAGGAATGTAAGGCTGGAACAAACAAAGCCCTGGGGAAGGGGTGAAGGTAGGGAGGAGAATGTGGGGAAAACCCACAGGTTGACTCCTGCAGGATGGAGGGAAGGGAACCAAGGGGGTTTTTGTTCCAGCTCCCATTTGCAGCCTCTGAACTTTGCATTCAGCCCCTTCCTGCTCTAATGAGAGCCCCCATCTCAGCCCAAACCAGGCAGGGTGGGAAGGAGGAGGAGAAGCACAGCCCCCTCCTCCCACGGGGAGCAGACAGAGCCAGAGGCCCCTTCCCAGGGCACCCACCTCGTGCCGAGAGGCCGCAGCGCGGTGTAACGGGGTGAGCCAAACCGTGTCCTTTGCGTTCACATTAGCACCTGGGGGACAACAAAACAGGGTCAGGGAGGGCCCACCACCCCCGAGGCCCCTCTTCTGCCTCTCTTTGCTGCCCAGAACTCCACACACAGGCAGGCAAAAGTCCACACAGGGCAGGCAAGGGCACCCCGAGCTCCGCAGCTGGAGCTGAACGTCCCAGATCCTGGTTAACGAGCCCTGGGCAAAGAATGTGCCCAAGTCTCTCCCTGTTGGGGTCACACAGGATCACGGCAGCCTCGGGGTTCCCTCACTCCACAGTGTCCCGAGGCTCCACACGCTGAGGAGCAGAGAAGGAGACTCAACACTCAGCACACAGGGCCCAAGCACTGACTGTGTTGAAAGAGAAGCGAAGGGCACCTTCTTGGCAAGTGACACAACCCAAAACTGAGCAAAATCCCCTGGATTTTGGCTCTGGGAGCAAGGGGAACTGCTGCTCTGAGCACCCTGCTGTCCAAGCTGTGCATCCTCCTCCTCCAGCACCTCCTTCAATGCCACACCCCCCCCTCCTGGCTCCATTTCCACCTCGGCTATTTCAGTTCAAAGACACTTCTCCGCCTGAACAAACCTCTCAGGATTATGGCAACATTCCCTAATCTTCCCCTGGCTGCAACCTCGCTGGATTAAGCGTGAGCACACGGCTGGAGGGTGACCAAACCCTGTCTTGCTGCACCCCCGAGGCCAGGGGGGATCAGGGGTGTCTCCGAGGCAGTGCCTGTGCCAGCTCCCAGCCTGCTCCGAGCCCCAGCCCTCACCTGACAGGATTAGGAGCTCGAGGATTGCAACATCTCCTATGTAGGCAGCAGCATGGAGCGGTGTTCGGCGTTCTTGGTCCTTGGGGGGAAGAAACAAAAACCATCCGTGAGCTTGGAGGGCAGGGAGAGGGCTGGGAGATCCTCCTCCTCCTCCTCCTCCTCCTCCCCCCCCATCTGCCCCGATGCCTCCCATACACCAACACTGCTGTGAGAGGCTGGAGCGTGTCCAGAGCTGGGAATGGAGCTGGGGAAGGGGCTGGAGCACCAGGACAAGGGGCTGGACAATTGAGGGAGCTGGGGGGGCTCAGCCTGGAGAAAAGGAGGCTCAGGGGGGACCTTCTGGCTCTGCAACCCCCTGACAGGAGGGGGGAGCTGGGGGGGCTCAGCCTGGTCGGGCTCTGCTCCCAGGGAACAAGGGACAGGACAAGAGGGAACGGCCTCCAGCTGTGCCAGGGGAGGGTCAGGCTGGATATCAGGAGGAATTTCTCCATGGAAAGGGTGCTCAGGTATTGGCAGGGGCTGCCCAGGGAGGTTTGGAGTCCCCACCCCTGGAGGTGTCCAAGGAAGGCCTGGAGGTGGCACCCAGAGCTCTGGGCTGGGGGACAAGGTGGGGATTGGGCACAGGGTGGAGTCGATGATCTCAGAGGTCTTTTCCCACCCCAAGGACTCTGGGATTCTGTACGTGCAGCCTCTCAGGAGGCAGAATGGGGGGAAAACTGCTCAAACCCAGCACCCTCCTGCATGCTGGGGGTCACAGCCCTCTGGGGCTCTGTGGGTGCTGGGCTGTAGCTGGTGGTCAGAGCAGAGGAGACCTGGGACAGGCTGTGAGAGCTCCAGCCACTCACTCCACAGAATCATGGAATGGTGTGGGTTGGAAGGGACCTTAAAGCTCCTGTTCCACCCCCTGCCATGGGCAGGGACACCTTCCACTAGACCAGGTTGCTCCAGGCCCTGTCCAACCCGGCCTTGGACACTTCCAGGGATGGGGCAGCCAACACCTGAGAGGGGAACCCTTTCCCAACACCTGGCAATGGAAACCCTTCCCAGGATCTGATCTCGGGATGGGAAGGACCAAGGAGTGCGAGGTGAGGGACAGGAAGGATTTGGGGAGAGTTGGGTGAAGGATGGGAAGGATTTTGGGAGTGCTGGGTGAGGGATGGAGCCCGAGCTCTCACCAGTACATTGATGTTCTCCTTCTGATTCAGCAGCGACCGAACCTCCTCCACATCCCGGTTGAAGATGGCTTGGACCAGAGGAGGCTGCAAAGGAGAAGGGAAACGAGTCTTGATGGTGGCACCACACAGAAGATGTGAGGGAGGAGAACTTGCAGTGTTTCCACGTGCCAGAGGCTCCACACCAGCCTGACCCAGCTCCAGGAGCGAGTCCCATGCCTGGCCCGCCGGCAGCACCCGGCAGCTTCCTCATCCCTGTGGCCCAGCCAGCACCAGGGACCAGTTTTCCAGCCAGCAAAGACACTTTTCTTGGTTGTTCATTGAGAAACAGAGCAAGGAATCATTGGAAAAGCCTCCCTGCTCCCCAAGGAGTCCAAGGAGCAGCACTGACGATGCACAGCTGAGATCTCCACACCCAGCACCCAGCACCTGTTCCCAATCACGGGAACAGGTCCAGCTCCTACCACCCAAAATTTGGGCACAGCCAGAAATCCCTCTGGTAATGGAGCCCCAGCCCAGGTCGGAGCTGCTGGAGCCCCTTTGCTGCTGGGACGGGGCAGTGGGAAGGTGCTGCCCAACCTCCGGGCACCACCCGCGATCCCTGAACCCCATTTCCTCTTTCCAGGCCTAAAAATGCCATTTTCCTGAAGAAAAATGGGAGCAGAGGCTGCTCTTGGGCTGCTCAGCACCCAGCACGTCCCCACTTCAGCCTCGGAGCTGCTGCAGCTTTTGGGATGGAGGGTCCTGGGTGCTGTGACCCCCTGCAGCCCCCCAAAGGCTGGATTTAATGTGGAAACCATTGAGCCCCACTCTTCTCAGCCTCTCCGGCACACACCGAGCTCCATTTGGAAGTGACCCCTTCCCATCCCTGCCTCATCCCAAAATAAGGGCACTTAAACCCCGGGAACACATCCTGGGCCAGGGCAGCGCCTGCGTCATCCCCCTGGAATGCAGCAGCCTCGGCATCACTTGTTAGACAGTAAAAAAAGGGGGTTTTTTTACCAAAAAGAAAAAAAAAAAAAAAAAAAAAAAAAGAAGGCAAGACTGGAAAACCAGCGTCTCCGGCGGCGGCGCTGGGTCTGACACACCCACCCACCACGGGAGAGAGGAATGTTTGGGTTATCCCGAAAAATAAAGTTCTGTTTAAATCAGAAACGGTGGCCTTGGGTCAGCCCCCTCCTCCTTCACCCCCTCATCCCCAGCCCACCCCCCAGGCTTCCAAACAGTGGGAAGAGGGGGGTCCGAGCCCAGGTCACTCCGGGGTCACGGCTCCAGTAATGGGACACGACAGAGTGGCCCAGGGAGCAGCCACCGGCCAGGGAGGGTGACCCTGCACCCCAGATGTGCCCCCAAAACCTGATGGGGATGCCCTGCACCCCAGAATCATCCCTAAAACACAATAAGCCAACCCTGCACCTCAGGGGTGTCCCCAAAATCACTCTCCACCACAGAAGCATTCCTAAAACACGATAGGGACACTCTGCACACCAGAGGTGTCCCCAAAACCCGACAGGGATACCCTGCATGCCAGGGGTGCCCCCAAAACATGATAGTTACACTCTGCACCTCAGAGGCGTCCCCCAAGCCTTATGGGCACACCCTGCACATCAGGAGCATCCCCAAAACCACGCTGGGGACACCCTGCACCCAAGGGTGTCCCAAAAAGCTGCTGGGGACTCCCCACAAGCCAGGGCCATCCCCAAACCTGATGGGGGCATGCTGCACCCTAAGGGTGCCCCTAAAACTCAACAGGGACCCCAGGACCGTCCCCAGAACCATGATGGGGACACTCTGCATCCCCAGGGTGTCCCAACACCCGCCGGGGACTCCCTGCACGCCAGGAGCTTCCCCAGAACCCGACAAGGACACGCTGCACCCCACAGGTGCCCCCAAAACCCCACGGCGACAACCCAGCGCCCCAAGGGGAGACCCCGAACCCGACGGGGACAACCCGCAACCAGAGGCGCCCCCCAAAACTTCTCTAGGGCCACTCCGCACGCAAAGCGCGTCCCCAAAGGCGGCGGGGGACATCCTGCACCCCGGGAGCATCCCCCAAACCCGGCGGGGCGGCGGCGGGAGGCGCAGCGAGGCCGCGGGTCCCTCCCGGGGGTCCCGGGGGGTCCCACGCCCGCGTTTCCCCCATTCCCGAGCCGGGGGGTCCCTCGCGGCTCCGCGGGCCGGGGGGTCCTTCCCGCGGGTCCCGTCCCCGGGGGTCCCGGCCGCGCCGGGCCCGGCGGGCGGAGCGGGACGGGCGGTGACCCCCGGCCGTGCCGGGGCCGGGGGCGGCCCGGGGGAACCGGCGCAGCGGGGCCCGCGGCCTTGGGGCGGCGGCCGGGCCGGGCCCGGTGGCGGAGCCGGACTAGGCCGCGCATCCCCGGGCTGCGGTGGCGGCGCGGCCCGAGCGCGGCGGGAGGGAGGAGGGCAGGCGGGAGGGGAGGGAGGGCGCGGCGGCCGCACCTGGTCCGTGATGCTGAGAACCCCCATGTCGGGGCCGCCCTCAGCGCCCAGCTCCCGGCATCGGGTCCGGCCGCGGCGGCTCCGGCTCGGCGGCTGCGGGGCGGGGGGAGCGGCGGGGCCGGGCCGCGGGGATGGACCGCCCACCGCCGGGGGAAACGGGGGCAGCGGGCGGGCGGGCGGCCCGGGGCCCTGGGCGGGCGGAGGGGCCGGGACGGCGGGCGAGGGTCTGGGGGGTCGCCCCCGTGCCATCTCCCTCGTGCTCTGGGGGGTCTGCCCGGGGGGGGGCCCCGTCCCAGGTGGGGGTCCTGGCGGTGCTGGGGCTCCCCGGGCAGCGGCTCCCCCGGTGCAAACCCAGCCCGCGGCCTCCGCACCGGGTGAGGGTTCCGGGGGTCGCCCGTGGGCCGCCCCCATCCCGCTCTCTGGGGTCTGTCCGGTGGGAACCGTGTCATCGGGTGGCTCCCGGTGGTCCCAGGGAGCCCCTGGGCAGTGGCCTCCTCCAGGACAATGCGGCTGCCCCAGTCCAGGCCCAGCCCTCCGAGCAGGAGGGTGGTGGGAGAGGGTCCCGGGGGTCGCCCCTGTGGCCCCTCTGTCACACTCTGGGGTCTGTCCAGCCGGGCCCCCATCCCTGGGTGGCTGTCGGTGGTCCTGGGGCATCAATCGGCCGCTGGCATTGCCCCTTCCCTTGGCCACAGCGACCCCCGTGCCCGGCTCGGGGCTGCCGGGGCAGCTCCGTACCAGGGACAGGGACAGGGTGGGGACAGGGCAGCTCTGCCCGCTCAAAGCCCCCCACCCACACGCCCACCCCCATGTCCCCACTCCCCCCCCACAGCTGCTCCAGGGCAGCACAGGTGACAATGGGCTGGCCGCAGCTCCCTGCTGGCTCCTGATCCCTTCCCAGCTCCGAGCAGTGCCGGGATGGCATTCCCTGCTCGGGAACTGTGTTCAGTCAAGGAACTGGTGGTGTCCCTCGCAGCACTGGGCTGTACTGGGCTATGCTGGGCCATACTGGGAGGCACTGGGCTGTACTGGGCCACATCTTTCCCACAGCCACCGTGAATTCCTGCTCTGTTGGCTCCTCTGCTCAGCTCGGAGTGGGACCGTTACCGGGACACGGCACCGGGGGCTCCCCGTCCCCCTCCGGACCCACCGGGGACACACGTGCGTGGCGGGGCGGGGGGTCCGCCGGGACCCACCGGGTCCGTCCCAGCCGGGGCTGCCGGGGGGTGTTCGGGCCACAGGCCCCGCGGTGCCCGGTGGGGCCCGGCCTGGACTACACTTCCCGTTGTCCCCCACGCGCGACCGCGACCACAACTCCCTTGGTGCCCCGCGCGGGGGCGTCGCCCCGTGACGTACCTGGCGCTATGGCGACGCGGTGACGTCACGGGGTGAGAGTTCACGGCGGCGGCCCCGGCCCGGCCCGGTCCCGGTCCCGGTCCCGGCCCGCTCATGGCGGCCCGGCGGCTCCGCGGTGCCCTCCAGCTCGGGGCGCGGCAGCGCCTGCGGGCCGGGGCGGCCCCGCCCTGCAGGTGAGCGGCGGCGGCAGCGGGGCGGGCGGGGCCCGGAGGTCACACCGGTCCCGGGGGAACCGGGGCGGGCCCCGAGGGGACGATCGTGCTGCGGGGTCTCCTCGGGGCCTGCCTGCACTCCCGGGACCCCTCAGGGCGGGGGTCGCGCGGGGGCACCGTGGGGACACGGGGGGTCTCGGGGGTCCCGCGGCGCCGCCGCCCCCGGTCCCCGTCAGAGGCCCCCGGTCCCCGTCAGAGGCCCCCGGTCCCCGTCAGAGGCCCCCGGCCGTGGGTTCGGCAGCGGCGTCGCGGTCCCGCCAGCGCGGGGACAGCCCCGCGGCCCCCCGGGGGGGCAGTGACCTCTGCGCGGGGAGGGGACGCGGGGACAGCGGTGTGGGGACACGGTGGCCCGGTACCTCCCTGCCCGGGGCTCGGTGTGGCAGCACCGGCAGAGCTGGGGGGGACGAGACCGACCTCCTCGGGGGGTCCCAGCGCTCCCCGGGCCCCCCGGGGCAGCCCAGCCAAGGGACACCACCAGGGTGGGACCCCCCAGTGATGTGCCAGGTGACAAGTGACAGGGGGAGAGGTGGGATCTTCCCCCCTGGGGCTCTGCCTCTCCTTGTTGCCCCCCCGGAATGACCCCGGAGGGATGAGATGGGGCCAGAGGAGGAGGAGGAGCTCCAGGGGGGGCACCGGGCAGTTGTCCCTGCTCCAACACCGGGATTAGGTGTCCCTGAGCTCGGGTTTCCTGGCCTTCCTCCTCCTCCTCCTCCTCCTCCTGCCAAGAGCTAGTCTGGGACTGAACTCCCCGGGGGTGATTCCCATCCCGGGAGGGGCCTGGGCTGGTCAGGAAGGGACCTAGGAAGGGGTGGAAGGGGGCTGGGCCAGTTGGGAAGAGGCCTGGGAAGGGCTGGAAGAGGCCTGGGAAGGGCTGGAAGGGGCCTGGGAAGGGCAGGAAGGGGCCTGGGAAGGGCAGGCAGGGCCCCCCCACCGCGGTGGTCCCAGGGCTGCCCCCCTGGCCCCGTCCCGGCACCCCCCGTGTCCCCCCAGACACGCAGCCCTGGGTGGCCTCCGGCTGTCCCGCCTGGCCAGGCCGGGCCCTGCGCCCTGGGAGCCCCGTTCCCAGCCCAGCAGGACCTTCCTGAGCCTCACCACCAAGCGCAAGGAGTACTCGGAGCGGCGCATCATCGGGTACGTCGGGGGGCCTGGGGGGGCACCGGGCACCGGCCCCCCGGCCCCAACACCCGCTGTGCCCCCCAGGTACTCGATGCAGGAGATGTACGACGTGGTGGCCAACGTGGAGGACTACAAGAACTTCGTGCCCTGGTGCAAGAAGTCGGTGGTGGTGTCGCGGCGCTCGGGGCACATCAAGGCCCAGCTGGAGGTGGGGTTCCCGCCCGTGCTGGAGCGTTACACGTCCATCGTCACCCTGGTCCGGCCTCACCTGGTCAAGGTGAGGGCAGGACACGCTCTTTGGGAGGATCTTCTGCACTGCTGAGGCCCCTCGAGGGCTGTGCCCAGTTCTGGGCCCTCACGGCAAGAGGGACATTGAGGGGCTGGAGCGTGTCCAGAGCTGGGGACGGAGCTGGGGAAGGGGCTGGAGAACTGAGGGAGCTGGGGGGGCTCAGGACAGGACAAGAAGGAACGGCCTCAAGCTGTGCCAGGGGAGGGTCAGGCTGGACATCAGGAGGAATTTCTGCTTGGAAAGGACAGTCAGGCCTTGGCAGGGGCTTTCCAGGGAGTCCTCACCCCTGGAGGTGTCCAAGGAAGGACTGGCCGTGGCACTCAGAGCTCTGGGCTGGGGGACAAGGATGGGATCGGGCACAGGGTGGGCTCAGTGATCTCAGAGGTCTTTTCCAACCTGATTAATTCCATGATTCCATGATCCCCGTGCCTGTGCTCTCCCCCTTCCCAGGCCGTCTGCACCGACGGGCGCCTCTTCAACCACCTGGAGACCAACTGGCGCTTCAGCCCCGGCATCCCCGGCTACCCCCGCACCAGCACCGTGGACTTCTCGGTGAGACCCCGCCCGGGGGCGGGGAGGGCAGGGCAGACGTTCCCCTGGGGGCTCACCTGCTCTCCTCCCCAGATCTCCTTCGAGTTCCGCTCCCTGCTGCACTCCCAGCTGGCCACCGTGTTCTTCGACGAGGTGGTCAAGCAGATGGTGGCCGCCTTCGAGCGCCGCGCGGCCAAGAACTTCGGGCCCGAGACCCGCATCCCCCGGGAGCTCATGTTCCACGAGGTCCACCAGACGTGAGGGCGGCCGGGCCGGGCCCCCCCGGACTGTGCCGGGCTGGGGCTCGCCTGCCCCGTGCCCGCCCCCCAAATATTTATTCGAGTGCGTCTCCGCTGCCGTTGCCTCAACGTCCCCCCGGCCCCGGGGGGCTGCCGTGAGCTCCCCGGCCCCAGGAGCTGCGTCCTGGCGCTGGACTCTCCCTGGTTTTGTAGCTGATTTGGGGTTTTAAGTTTTGGTTTTAGTTCTCCGGAGTTGTTTCTGGTTTTGTTTCGTTTTGGGGGTTTTTTATTTAACCCTTTTCTTTTTTTTTTTTGTTCTTTTATCTCCTCGGCCAGGCCGGAGGGTCCCAGCGGGGACAGCTCCCGGAGCCTGGGCCGTGCTCCGGGACACAGGGAGGAAGGAAGGGTTTGCTGGGGGGGGGCCTGGCCGGATCCCACACAGAGCTGCTGGGACCCTCCACGTCCTCCCCAGCCCTCCCAGGAACAAAAGGGAAGGGGCTGGCACAGGGAGGAGCCCCCCGAGCCCCGGCTCACGGCCGAGGGACCCCCGACGTCGCACAGTTTGCACAAGCCACACGCACAGGGTGGGGAGGGGGCGGCTCAAGCTGCCCCCCCCCGCCACCCCCCACCCCCAGCACCCACCGCCGGGACTGGGACGGTCCCGGGATCGCCCCCACCCGCAGCCCCCCGGCCCCGCTCACCGTTCCTCACCTGCGGTGGGGGGACAGGGAAGCCTCCGGCTCCCCCCCCGCCACAGAGCCCCCCCGGGGGCTGAGGGGCTCCCTGAGCCCCCCGAGGCCGTGCTGCCCGAGGAAGGGCTTTTACAGGCCAATAAAGAGCATTTTCCAAGGGTGAGCAGCCTCCTGGTCCTCATTCAGCTTGGGAGGGGGGAGCTGGGGAGGTGGGAGGGGAGGGGGGGCTGCAGCTGGGACCCCCCAACCCAAACCGAGTTCCTGCCATCACCACTGAGGGGCCAAGGGCCACCCCACCGACCCCAACGGGACCCTGGAGCAGCCCCGGGTGGGGTGGGGGCACCATCCCCTGACCCCCCTCCCCACGTCCTGCAGAGGGAGGGAGGTGAAAGGCTCGGGGTTTGTTAATAAAAACATTTATTTTGCATTTTGTTGTTGTTTGTACAGAAGTGCCCAAGAGCTGTGAGGGGGCTGGGGGGGTCCCAGCTCTGGCTCCTGGGGGCTTCAGACAGGGAGGGGGGGTCACACAAACACGGGGGCGCGGCCGGGGAGGAGTGTATCAAGTCCCTGTGGGAGGGCCTGGACACGAGTCTGGACTGAACCCTCTCGGGGGGGGGCTGTGCCCCCCCACGGCCTCACCAGGACCACCCCCAGCCCAGCAGTGGGGGAGCCGGGGGGCTCCCAGTGTGTGGGGAGTCGGGGGGCTCCCTGTGTGCGCAGTGAGTGCTGCTGGGGTGGGGTGGGGGCACAGGAGACCCCCCTCACCTCACGGGGGTGGGGAGAGCCAGGGGTGGGGCAGGGGAGGGGGAGCAGCCGGGGGGGCTCTGCTCACCCCGAGGAGCCCCCAGCGGTGCCCGGGGGGGGTTCAGTGCCGAGGGCGTCCGGGCCGGGCCCGGCAGCGCAATGTTCCCTGGGGAGCACGAGCCGGGCCCTGTCCCCGTCCCTTCTTTACCCGGATTTGTAGCCCACGAGCTGCATCAGGCCCTTGGTGCTCATGGATTTGGGCCGCTCCAGGGGGAATCCCAGCGCCCGGCTCCAGATGAGCTGAGAGAGGACGCCCAGGGCTCGGGACACCCCGAACAGCACCGTGTAATAATTCATCTCCTTCATCCCGTAGTACTGTGGGGGGAGAGGGGAGTCAGGGCAGAGAGGGGGGAACCAGGAGCCCTCCACGTGCCCAGGCCAGGGAACACGGAGAGATGGGACGGGCAGACAGGCAGAGCGACAGACTGACAGGGAGAGGGACACACAGCTCCCCGGGCCCCCAGGCTCACCTGCAGTAGGACCCCACTGTGGGCATCCACGTTGGGCCAGGGGTTCTTGGCCTTGCCCTGCTCCAGCAGCACGTTGGGGACGATCTTGTAGAGCTGAGCCACGAGCTTGAACAGGGGGTCCTTGGGCAGGTGCTTGAGGGCGAATTCCCGCTGGCAGGTGTAGCGGGGGTCCGTCTTCCGCAGCACCGCGTGCCCGTATCCCGGCACCACCTGCAAGGACGGGGCTCAGAGCCCAGCAACTGCCCCGCAGCACAGCCCCTGGACCCCCAGCACGGCCCTCAGACCCTCAGCTCAGCACCTGGCCCGGCCCCTGGCTCACCCTGCCCGAGTTGAGCGTGTTCCAGATGAAATCACGCAGCTTCTCATCTGACACCTCCTTGCCCAGCTCCTTCTGAAGGTCAGTCAGCCAGAGCAGCACCTCCTGCAGGAACGGCCCGAGTGAGGCCAGTGGGGCACAGAGAGACAGACAGCGAGAGGGACAGAGGGACAGGGAGAGGGGCCCACCTGGTTGGCGAGGCCGTGCAGGGGCCCGGCCAGCCCGTTCATGGCGGCGGCGAAGGCGAGGTACGGGTCAGACAAGGCGCTGCCGACCAGGTGACTGGTGTGGGCACTCACGTTCCCTCCCTCGTGGTCACTGCATGGGCGAGGGGGGGCATCAGGACTCCCCCATCCTCACCAAGTACCCTCCAAGGCATTCTGGGCGGGCCACAGCGTTCCCAGCCTCCTACAGCCCCACCCCAGTGGCCCTTGCTGTGTTCCCAGTGCCGCCCCCGGAGCGGCCCAGGCATGTCCCGGGAGCCGGTCCTGTCCCTGCCCCGGGGCTGGGAGCGGGGCCAAGTCCCCCCCTGCTCCAGGTGCCGCCGCTGCCTCCCTACCTGTGGATGGTGAGGTAGAGCCTCATCAGCTCGACGAACTGGGGGTCAGTGTAGCCCAGCATGTTGGTGAAGTTGTGGGACCAGTCGAGGTTGGGGTCGATGGCCCCGATGCCGCTGCCCTCCCGGTACAGGTTGCGGTAGATCTTGGCGGCGACGCACGGCAGCTTCGCAATCAGGTCCATGGCGTCCTCGTACACAAACTGGCGCCGGAGGGGTGAGAGGGGGCAGCTGCCCTCCCCCCCAGCCCCCTGCCCCCAAACCTGCCCCCAAACCCGCCCCGCACGGCCGGGGGCCCCCCCGTACCTCCCAGTACTTGGCGCGGTGGATGCCCTCGGAGTAGGCGCGGGCGAACTTGCTCTCGCTGTTGAGGGCGGTGACGGCCGCGCTCAGCTGGGACATGGGGTGCAGGTTGGTGGGGAAGTTGTCCAGCATGGTCACCACGTGGGAGGGCAGAGCAGCGCGCCGGGCCCACTCCTTGGACAGCCAGCTCACCTGCGGAGGAGGGGGGGTCACGGGGGCTCGGCCGAGGGGCTGGGGGCTGCCAGACCCCCGCCAGCCCCCTTCTTACCTGCTCCTGGGTGGGGATGTCTCCTGTCACCAGCAGCCAGAAGAGCCCCTCAGGCAGAGGCTCCTCTCCCCCTGCGGCTTTGGGCAGCTTCTTCTGGCACTCGGGGATGCTGTACCCACGGAAGCGGATGCCCTGCGGAGCCCGGCACGAGCGTCAGCCCAGCAGGGCCAGTGCCGGGGTGGGATGGGGTGGGATGGGGTCCTACCTCGTCAGGATCCAGCACAGAGGTCTCATAGATCAGTCCCTTCATGCCCCTCATCCCGCCATAAACCTGGAACGGGGAGCGAGGCCACAGTGAGGGGCTGTGGCACAGCCCGGTGTCCCCCCGTGCCCCCCGTGCCCCCCACTCACCATGTCCACCGTGATCTGCCCGATGGCCGTGCTGCCGTGCTGCTGCCGGAAGCTCTTGATCTTCGCCTGCTCCTTGGGGATCATGGTGGCCAGGACATCTTTGAGGTTCTGGGGAGAAGGGAGCAGGCCGTGAGCTGGGGGCCGAGCACAGGACAGGGGGTGACAGGAGAGAGGGTGACAGGAGAGGGCTTCACAGAGCGGGGCCCCCCTTACCGTGGCAGCGCTGGCGTGGCGGGCGGCCAAGAGGACACACGGCGCGTTCTGTGGAAGAGCAGACACAGAGACCCCCGTGTTAGCAGAGCAGAGCCCCCCGTGCCCCCCGGCTGCCCCGTTTTGGGGGGTGCAGCTGTACATGGAGCCCCCAGCTCCGGCTCTGTGACAGGAGCCCCGTGACCCCGTGAGATCCCGGCTCCCAGGGGCCGTGCCCGGCGGCCGGAGCCGCTTCCCTCGCCCACACGGATCAGGGCCGGGGTGAGGGATCAGGGCCGGGTGAGCCGGGGCAGCGCAGCCCCCCCCCCACATTCCCATCACGCACAACGGCAGCCGGACCCAGACCCGGAGCCGGCACAGGGAACGCGGCTGCACTTCCCTTCCTGGAGCCGAGCACGGCAGCCCTGGCACACGGCAGCCCTGGCACAGCCGGAGCCCAGCCCGGCCAGGCCGCGGTTTTCCTGTGCCGGGGAATCCGAACTTTGTTCCTCGCCCACGCGTGGGAACCGTGGGAACCGCGGGGATTCCGGCCGGGAACACCCTGGGAACACCCCGGGCCTGGCAGCGCCCTGCCCTCGGCAAAGGGGCAAAGGGGGACTGGGGGACACCGGGGGTCGCCGTGCCGGGGAGGGGGGGGTCACTCCCACAGGGACACCCCGATCCTCCCGGGGGGAGCTGCGGCAGCGCCTGCGGCAGAGCCAGAACATGACTCGGTTTTTCCACTGGCTGCCGGGAGGGGAGGACGCGGGGGGGGCGCGGGGGGGTCACCGCAGCGAACCCCCGGCGTGGGCCCCCCCCGCACCCCCGGCGCGGGACCCCAACACCCCCAAGTGTGGCCGTGGCGGGCGACAGGGCCGTGTCCCCCCCGCAACAGGCGGCTCCGGGAAGGGAAAATGCCGGAGGAGGAACAATGGAGGCGGCTCCGGGAAGCCCAAGGTCAAGGCGGCCGCTGTCGCCGCCGCGGGGGCCCCGTGTCACCCCCAGTGTCACCCCCCGTGTCACCCCCCGTGCCACCCCGGTGCCACCGCGCTGCGGGGCTCCCGCGGCTCGTCCCGCTGTCACCGGCTCAAGGTCACACGTGCTGGCGGTGACACCGGGCACCGGCCGGGGGTGGGGGGCACCGGGACCCTCGGGGGCCCCGGCGCGGTCGGGGGGTGCGGGGGCTCCCCGGCCCGAGGGTGCGGGGTCGGGCCGCGGGGAGGAGGAGGAGGCGAAGGGTCGGGATCGGGGCTCAGCCCGGCGGGGCGGCCCCCGCGGGGGTGGGGGGGGAGCGGGGCCAAGTGGGGCATCAAAACACGGCGGGCCGGGCCCCTGCTCCCAAAATATCGCCCGGTCGATAGAGACACCGCAGAGCCCGTTATGAAACGCCGGGGCCGCGGCCAAGGCAAACAGCTCGGGGGGGCCGGGGCCGCCCCAGCCCGGTACCGGCGCTCGGCCCCCCCGGGGGTCCCCTCGCGGTGACCCCGTTGTCCTCTACGGCACCGGGACGCCGGGGGAGGCCGGAGGGGGGGCGGTGGAGGGGGGTCCTCGCCCCCCACTCCCCGCTGCCGGTGCCGCCGGGCGGGACCCCCTCGGGGGCCGGTGCTGCAGCGCAGCCGTACAACGGAGGAGCGGCGGGGCCGGAGCCCCCAGCGGGGGCTGCCCCAGGGCGAGGACCCCCCGACGGGGCTGCAGCAGCGGCGGAGCCCCCGAAACAGCGTTCGGGCCCGGAGCCCCCCGATTCCTCGCCGGCTCCGACAGGGCCGCGGCGCGGTCACTCCCAGCCGAGCCGGTGCCCACCACGTGCCGCTGCGGCCCTGCGCCCCCCGGTCCCGTCCCCCCCCCGCCGCCACCGCGCGGCCCCTTTAAGGCAGCGCCCCCCACATCGCCCCTTTAAGAACCGAACCCCCCCTTACCCCCCCCCTGCGGCGTCGCCCCTTTAAGGCGCGGCGAGGCCGGGCCGGGCGCTCTCACCTTGGGCCCGCGGAGGCGCGCGGCCGCCCGGCTGCCGGCGGCGAGGAGCGTCATGGCGGCACCGGGACGGGACAGGCCGGGACGGAGCGGGAACGGGCGGGAGCGGGACCGGGAGCGGGGCGGGAGCGGGGCCGGAGCGGCGGCGGCGGCCGGGGGTCCTCAGCGCGCGGGCGGGGCGCGGCGCGGCGCTGATCATTAGCATAACCCCGCCCTCCTCGTGGCAGAGCCGCTCGCTATTGGCCGCGCCGCGCGCCGCGGGGCGGGGATAGGCAAATGAGGCGGCGGGGGCCGCGGGCTATAGGTGGCCGCCGCGTTCGCCTGATTCAGGACCAAGGGTGGGGTGAGGCGCCGCCCGCCCCCTCTGTCGCGACGTCACCGGCCGCAGTGCGTGACGTCATGCCCTGTGTCATCCTCACGGTGTCTCGGTGTGGCTCGGCTGCGGTGCCGGGGCAGCCCCGTGAGGTCACCGGGCATCCGGCCATGTGCTGTGAGGTCATCAAGGCCATGACGTCATCCCACACCCGGCCACAGTGGCCTGTAGGTTGCAGGGCCCTGGCTCAGCAGTGACCTCGGGGGGTGGCGTGTGGCCAGCGTTGCCCCGAGTGGCCCCGGTGCAATCAACGGGTGACATGAGGTGACAAAGGGTGACATGAAACCAGGGGCTGACCAGAATCACCTGAGCAATGTCCCCACCCCAAGGCTGAGCCACAGCAGGTGGACACTGACCACAAGGGAGCTCGAGTCACCTGGGGCACTTGGGGACACTAAGGTGCCACCGGTGTCCCCACGCCCCCCACCCCGCCCCACACACACCAGAGCGAGACCCTCGGGCGGGCCCACGGCCCCTTTATTGCCTGCAGCAGGGACGGGGGTCCCCAAGCCCCCCGCCCCAAGGGGGGCCGAGCCCCGGTGTCTCCCCCGCGCCCCCCGGCAGCGAGGCAGGAATGTCCCTGAAAATGTCCTGGCGGCAGTGAGGACACGGCCTCACCCCACGGCCACCCCGGGGAACAAACAGGACGGGAGCTCCGGACGGGGTGAGGCAGCACCGGCTCCAGCGCCGTGGGTTTCCCTGGCAGGTCCGTCCGTCCTGGTGGGGATGAGGCACACGGGGACATCCCGGTGGATCCCGGTGCTGTCCCGGTCCCGGCGAGGCCACCGGGCAGCGTGGTCCAGAGGCAGCTGGGGCGTCACAGCTCGTCGTGTGGGATGTGGAGCGCGTGGTCACACAGGTCTGCGGGGACAAGGGGCAGCACTCAGGGCACGGTGGGACCCCGGGGGAGCCCCAGGACAGGGGGGAGACCGGTGGAATCCTCGGGAGGCACCGGAGCCCTGCGGGACCCCCCGTGGTGCCACATCCCACCACGCCCCAGTGCCCGTCCCAGCCGTGACCTGAGCTGGAGCCACCTGCACTTCCCTGGCTTTGCCCTGCGGTTAATGACCAACTTGGATGTTTGGGCAGCACTGGCCCCTCCCCACCCCGGCCCCCGGACACAGGATGAGCCACAGGAGCAGCTGGAAAGACCCCCAGGACACCCTGGGAAGGAGCATTTCCCTCATGCCTGTGCCAGGTACAAAGGGACCCACCCTGGCCCAGCTCTGGGGGCCACATTCAGCACTGGAAAGACCCAGAGGTCATGGTGTTCCCTGACCCAGGTGTCTGTGAGCTGGAAATAGCCCCCGGGACGGGAGATGGTGCCATGGGCTGTGCCAGGAGAGACCATGGAGCCACAGAGCAGCTGCCCTGGCTCGGCCCCAGCACCCAAAAAAAGCTCCAGCAGCAGCAGGGTCTGGGCACTGGGCTGGCAGTAGCACCTCAGCACTGGGATTTTGGGAAGAACCTGCAGCTCCTCCTGTCCCAACCCTGACAGAGCAGCCACGACCCCCAGAACAGCAGAGACTCCCCTGGCTCACCCGTCCTCTTGCTGCAGAGCCGGTCCTTGACATTTTCAGCCTCGTGGGAGAGAAACTCAATGAGCTCATCCTCGTATTCCTCAGCGATGCTCTCGCACTGCAACGGGAACCACGGCGGTCACGGGACACCAAGGGACACCGAGAGAGCCCCGGGGAGCCCAGGGGGAACCGGTGACACCAACACACCCCCGGAGAGCCCCTCTCCCAGCAAATGCCACGAGGGCCCCCCCACACACCGCGAACTTCAGGCTGGAAGTCACGTCCCCGTCGAACTTGACCCCAGAGAGGTTCATCTTGGTGCCGTCGTGGGAGATCACCCGCACGTAGCTCTTCCTGTGCGTGGCCTGGTCCGTTTTCTCCCCGTACTCCTTCATCTTCTCGCACACCCGCTCCAGCAGCTCCGTCAGATGCGCCTCCGAGCGCGCGTACGGCACCTGCGGCCGCCGGGGAGGGTCAGTGGGGCCGAGGCAGGACAAGGGAGCTCCGGGAGCGCCGGGAGACGCCTCCTCACCTCCACGACCGACTGGCTGCCGTCGGGGTTGATGCGGAACGAGCCCATCTGGATGGTTTTCCTGGGGTCCACCTGGGAGATCTCCCACTCCAGCTCATCCACCAGTGCCCGGCACGCTGAGGGGGGCACAGGGGTCAGGGGGGTCCCAGCTCGGACACACATGGAGCCACTGGGAGGGACTGGTGCAGACTGGGAGGGGTGGGCGAGGAGGGGTCTGCAAGAAGACTCTGGGCCTGTCCCCAAGCAGAGGGAGTGCAGCCACGGGATGAACAGATCACAGTGGTCCCCCCGGCCCTGACTCCCATCACCTCCTGTCCCCCTGGTCCCCCCCTGTCCCTCCCTGTCCCCTCGTCTCCCCTTGTCCCCCCACCTCCGCAGTGCAGGTCCTGGCTCCGGCGGGCTCCGGCCGCGGGCACCAGCGATGCCAAGGCCACGGTCAGGCAGAGCACGGCCGGGATCCGGCCCCTCATCCTCGCGGATCCGCTGCGGGCGACCTGCGGGCAGGTGCAGCTCCAGCGCCCGTGGCACCGGTGTCCCCACACCGTGTCCCCCCGGGACCCCCAGCCCCCGCAGAGCCCCGGGCACCGCAGGGCTTCATTCCCCTCCCTGAGCCCTCCAAACCCCGTCCTCTGCAGGGTCTTCCTGTGCCCCTGGACAGCAAACAGACCCCTTCCCTATAGGGCTGAGCCCAGAGCCCCTATAGAACCCCCTCTCCTATAGGGCTGAGCCCAGAGCCCCTATAGAACCCCCTCTCCTATAGGGCTGAGCCCAGAGCCCCTATAGAGGCCTCTCCCCTCTGGGCCAAGCCCAGACCCCCCTACAGAGCCCGCTCCCCTATAGAACAGAGCCCAGAGACCCCACAGGGTCGAGTTCCACGGAGCCCCCTCCCCTCCGGGATCACCCCCACAGCTCCCTACGGAGCCCCTTCACCCCCGGGGCCGAGCCCAGCGCCGGGCCGAGCCCCCCGTCCCGACCCCCGGGACCGCCCGAGCCCCCCGTACCCGCCGCTCTCCCGTCCCGCTCCGTCCCCCCGCCCCGATCGGCTGCCCCGGGGCTGCCCGCGGCGCAGCCCGTCCCGGCACTGCCCCCCGCCCGCCCCGCCGCGGGGCACGGCCGCTCGGGGCGGGCGGCGGCCGAGCCGGACTGTGCGGCGGAGCCGGTCGGAGCGGGCGGGGCGGCGGCTCGGTGGGCGGCGGGGCCGTCCCGCGCGCAGGCAGCGCCGCGGGCAGCCCGGGCCGGCTCCGAGGCCCCGCCGTTGCCAGGGCCCGGCCGCGTGGCGCTCGGCCCCGAGGGGGCGGGGCTCGCGATGACTCCGCCCACGGGACCGCCCCGGCCACGCCCCCAGCCCCCGTACCGGCGGTGCTGGCGGAGCCCCGTCCGTCCCGCCGTGACCCCGGGGCCGGGGCGAGCCCCGTCCGTCCCACCGTGACCCCGGGGCCGGGGCGAGCCCCGGCCGTCCTGCCGTACCCCCAATCTGAGCCCCGGTGTGTCCTGCCGTGTGCCCGGTGCCAGCCCGGGCTCCTCTGCGTCCTGTCCCTGGTCCCGGTCGTTCCTGCCCTGCCCCGGTCCCGGTCCGGTTCCTCTGTGCCCTGTCCCAGCCCCAGCCCCGGCACCACCGTGTCTTCGGTCCTGGTCTGAGCCCGAGTCCTTCCTGCCGTGCCCCGGTGCCAGCCCCGGCTCCCCCGCCCCGTGTGGCCGGTGCCGATCCCCGGAGCCAAGGAGGACTCAAGGCGCGGGTGTCCGAGGTGCTTTATGAGGGCGCCCGGGCCGGCGGGCGAGGGATGGGGGGGCGGGCAGGGATTCCCAGTACCGGCAGGGAAAGGGAGTCCCGGGGCTCCGGGCCCCGGGGGAGGCCCGGGGGGATCGGGCAGGGTCGGGGACAGCCCCGACCCCGCTGCTGGTTCCAGTTCCACACGTATTTATCCGCCTGCCCCGAGGCTGCTCCTCGCAGGGGCTCCGGTCACAGGGCGAGCACGGAGGGGAACACGGCCCCATCTGCGGGGACAGAGGGGGTCAGGGGGCGCGGGGAGGGGGCGCGGGGAGGGGGAATGGGGGGGCCTTACGCTTGGGGCTGCTCTGGCTGTCGGGCTCGGGCACCTTCCAGTCCAGCTTTCGGCCCTTCTCGTAGAGCCCCTTGAGCACCTTCCGGAACTCCTCGGGCTCCGAGCCCTGCGGGCTCAGCTCCAGGTACTTGCGGTAGAGCCGCAGCGCCGTCTGTGCGTCCTCGATGCTGTCGTGGGTTTCTCCCTGGATCTTCAGGTCTGGGGGGAGATCCCTCGGTCAGGGAGAGGCCTGGTGGGGACCCCCGGGGGGGTTTATGCCCCTGCTCCCGCCCCTCCCGGATCCAGGAGTTTGGCCACTGACCCAGGAAGTACCAGGCGAGGAAGCGCAGGGAGATCATCCTCTTCCTCGGGATGTGGAACAGGTACACGGTGTCGATCACCTGGTCCTTGGGCACCTGGAGAGCAGAGAGGGTCCTGCTGCCAGGGCAGGGGGGCTGCCGCGGAGGGGAGGGTTTGCACAGCTCCTGCCCACACCCAGGGGAGGGAGGGGGCTCAGTGCTGTCACCATCAGGTTGATGACACGGAAGTCCTTCTGCAGCCCGTGGCCCACAAACTTGACGCCCACGTCGATGAGGAAACGCAGCTTCAGGTAAGTGGATTTGAGGGTGGTCAAGTGCTTGGAGGAGATCTTGGCATCCAGGTCTCCCGGCTTGATCCCGGAGTACTGGGTCAGGTAATCCACCACCTGCAGAGACCAGGGCCTGTGGAGGTGGGCTGGGAGGGCTGAGGGGCTTAACCCCCTCCCCAATTCGCCTGCCAGCAGCCTGGGCAGGGGGCTATCACTGCAGGTGCCCCTCCATGGAGAGGGACAACAGAGCACACAGGTGTCCAGGTGAGGTCACCACGGGGGACACAGGTGTCCATGGGGAGCACCCAGGTGTCCATGGGGAGCACCCATGGTCTGTCACCATGTCTGTCACCAGGTGTCCAGCTGAGGTGACCTGTCACCAGTACAGTGGGTGCCCATCCTCCCTGGGGGTCTGGGGAGCTGCGTGAGGCCAGGTGGGTGCCCCGTACCTGCTCCTGGGTGGAGATGTAGTCATCAATGAAGGGGACCCCCTCGTTGGGGCCCTGCCCACGCACGCAGGTGATCCGGGCCACCGACATCTGGCTGGGCTTGATGGTGGATTTGGTGCCATCGCTGCGCAGCTCGGCCTCCTCCTGAGACAGGGGACAGGGGAGGTGGTGACCCACCCTCCCCAGCCCCAGAATCACAGAATATCTGGAATGGGAAGGGACCCACAAGGATCGTCGAGCCCAACGGCTGGCCCTGCACAGGCCCATCCCCAACAGTCACACCATGTGCCTGAGAGGACCATCCAAATGCTCCTGGAGCTCTGGCAGCCTTGGGGCTGTGCCCGCTGCCCTGGGGAGCCTGTTCAGTGCCCAGCCACCCTCTGGGGGAAGAACCTTTTCCTGAGATCCAACCTAAACCTCCCCTGACACAACTTCAGGCCGTTCCCACGGGTCCTGTCACTGGTGACCACAGAGAAGAAATCAGTGCCTGCCCTTCCACAGCCCCTCACAGGGAAGCTGCACACCCTGATGAGCCTCCCCTCGCTGAACAGACCAAGCACCCCCTCAGCCGCTCCTCCTACAGCCCCTGAGGGGCTGCCCTTGTGCCCCAGCCCCCCCCAGCCCCCGCCCCAGGGACCCCCGACCTCGTTCAGCGTGACGAACTCCGCGTCCAGCCCCACCAGGTCTCCCGCCTGGGGCATCTCGCTCAGCATGAGGGGGATGAAGGTGGCGTGGCACTTGCGCTGCTTGCGAGCCAGCGAGGCCTCTGCCAGCAGCACACTGGCCTCGATGGGGTTCTTGACTGCAGGGAAAGGGGAAGGAGCTCAGTGGGGAGCCGGCGGCGCCGGCCCCGCAGCCGCCCCCACCGCAGCCACTCACTGACGAGGTTGTACTTGGCGTTGAGGTTCCTCCGGGCGTAGTAGAGGATGGCTGGCACCTTCCAGCTCATGTCGAACTGCACGGCCTCACACTGCAGGGGAGGGGACAGTGCGGGGCAGCCCCGGGGCCTCCACGGGGTCCCCAAAGGTGCGGTGTCACCTCAGAACTCACCTTGTCCACGGGCTCGATGAGGAAGTCGTTGAAGAGGTACCACTGCTGGTGTGTGACTCCCTGTGGGGAGAGGCACGGGCACGGCCATGAGGGCCCCCCCAGCCAAGTGCAGTGACTCCTCTGCCCAGTTACCAGGGAAAGAGGGGTGTGACAGTGCCATGTGGGAACCCCCGCCCTTCCTGGGACACCGTGGGGAAATCCCTGCTGCCCTGGGTGGTGACAGTGTACATGAAGTGTTCGGGCTGGACAGGCTCTGGGCTCTGCCCAGCTCCTGACCAAAACTCCAGGGAGATGCAAGAGATAAGAGACAGGGATGGAGCCTTGACACACTCTGGGAACTCCTGGCTTGGGCATCTCCACCAGACAACAGGACTGCCCAGACCAGCCCTGTCCTTGGGAGGGGAGATGACGTCCCTGCCCTTACCTGGAAGTACAAGGAAAGCTGGCACCGTGCCCGTGGCCAGGAGGAACCAGCCTGAGTGTGTGTGGGAAGAGGGTTTCTTCAGCCCTTCCCTCCCTGTGAGGGGCCCAAGCAGCTCTTTGCTGTTCAGGGCTGCCTGGCACGTTCAGCCAAACACTCAACACTTGACTAAGAGCCCAGAATGGGCCCGATGCCCTGGGCAGCAGGACCCCTCGGGATGGCTCTGGGGAGCCGGCAGGTGATGCAGTCGTGGGGGTCCCGCAGGGTCTCACCTCCTTCCGCTGGTGGTAGGTCTCTCCCACTTTGATGTGCCCCACCAGGCTGCCCCCCGTGCGGGAATCCAGGATGTGGACGACGGTGGCCATGAGATCGTAGATGTACACGGACTCGGGGTCATCTGTCGGGCTCAGCTGCGGGAGGAACCGGCCCGGGGAAGTGACTGAGTCCCCTCCAACCCAAACCCCGAACTTGGATGCGCTGTCACCGCCAGCCCCGAGGTTTTCTTGCTCCCCCGAGGTGTCTCCGAGAGATCCTCGTCATCTCTCGGCCACGGGCTCGGCGGAAAGCGGTTCTGAGGCAGCTCTGCTGCCACAGCCCCGTGAGAACACGACCACGGAGCCCCACAAGGAGCTTGTCAGCCTTTACCTCATCGGTCTCGCTCCAGTTGCTCACGTCAAGCTCTTTGCTCTTGGTCAGCCTCATCTTGATGGCGTGAGGGATCCAAATGTTCTTCAGTTCCTCCACAGAAGCATACGAGTGCCCCATCTCGGGGTTCCCCAGATCCTTCCTGCACAGACAATCATGGAAAGCTGAGGCAGAGGGAGACATAGGATGTCATCCTGGCCAACTTCTTCAGGGCAGGATCCCCACCCACCCACTCCCCAGCTTATTCCTAAACCTCCTGGGGGAGCTGCCTGGAGCAGGACCGTGGCAGAGGTGCTCAGCCAATGTCAGCCACCAAAGGCCAACGTGCGTTTGGGGCTTTTGTCATTTAGAAAAGGGGAACGAGGATGGGGGGCTCAGAAAGGGATCACCAGGTGGGTCACAAAGGTGTCTGAAGGGGATGTGGTGCAGCCTCAGAGCAGAACAGAGACTGTTCCAGTTCAGAGCCCCCAAGGAGCTACACACAGGCAGGTTATCAAATTATCATTATTAAATGAGAAATGGCCCAGAGAACCACCCAGGAGGTGTCACTGCTCAGAGCCACCACTCCAGGAACAGAATCACAGAATCTCTGAGGTTGGAAAAGACCTCCAAGACCATCGAGTCCAACCTGTGCCCGATCCCCACCTCGTGACCCAGCCCAGAGCACTGAGTGCCACGTCCAGTCCTCCCTTGGACACCTCCAGGGATGAGGACTCCACTGCCTCCCTGGGCAGCCCCTTTCAGTGCCTGATGACCCTTTCCATGCAGAAATTCCTCCTGAACGGTCACCTACCACTCTCCAAGAGAGATCTCCTTTCCCTTGGTGATGTCAAAGCCTCCTCTCTTCATCATGGCTTTCTGAAAGGAATACTGGCAACGAAACACAGGCAAGTGTCAGCAGGTGGTGACAGGCCAGCCCTGGGGACACGTGGGTGACAGCCAGGCCAGGAGCAGGGAAAAGACAGGGATGTTAAAGTCGGTGACAGGGAGAGTGACAGTGAGGGAAACCCAACGTCCCACGTGCTCCAGGGAGCTGGCAGGTCCCGGGGGACTGGGGGAATGGCAGTGACTCCTGCAGTCACACCAGCTCTGTCACGACAGGAGATCTCGTCTTTTCCGACTCCAAACACACGGATCATGCTACAGGCATGACCAAACACCGCCACATCCTCTGGGAGCACAGCTCAGGTGGAGGGAGAGAGGCCAGAGACAGCGAGACCAGAGTGAAAACCTCCGCAGGGCCGGGCACCGCAACCCCCGTGAGCCGGGAGAACAAGGCCCCAAGTGTCTCCCCCACCTCAGCCTGTGTCTTCCAGAAATCTGCCTCCTTGGAGCTGTTCACCTCACAGTTAATGACCAGGACGTCTGGCAGGCAGCGGATGTTCCGGGTCTGCACCTGTGGAGGGAGCAGGAGATGGAAGTGGGGCAGCACCGGGAGCCTGGAGAGGCTCAGGTTGGGTTTGGAACACTCAGCCCTCCACCGGTGCCTTTCCCCGCAGCGCTGCCTCCCCTCCCTGGCTGCATTCCTGGTAGCTGGGGGTACTCCCAGGACAACTGAGGCAGGGAGCAGCCTGCTCCATCAGCTCCCAGGGGGTTTCTCTCTGCCCCCTCCCCTGGGAGGATTCAGTCCTGTGAGATGAATTCACACAGCCCAGGAAATACCCCACGGCACATCGGCTGCCGGCCGGGCCAGGAACCGAATCTCTGGCATCTGCTCAGGAGGTTCCCCAGTGACTAACGGAGAAACTGCCCCCCTCATGCCCATCTCCTGCAGCCCCTCATGCCCGTGCCCCCTCCTGGGCTCACCGTGGGCTGGTACTTCTCGCAGTTCTCACACCAGGCCTGTGTGTTCTGCTCCAAGCAGATGCTTCGCTTTAAAATTTGGGCAAACTCATAATCCTTGGCTGGTTTTTCTGAAGGGAGAAAGGATAATAACGTCACCTTCCAACACACAAAACCTTCGCCGACTTAGCTCAGCCAAACCTCTGGGGTTTTCCTCACAACCACCAGCCAGAAGGTCAACCCCCAAATCTGTCTTTCTGTAGCCAAAAGCTCGGCTGGTTGGAAACCCAACCCTAGACCTGGGGCTGCCACAGCCTGGCAGCTCCTCACTGCAGGTGTGTTTCACCTGGAAAAGTCAGGGATAACAAAGCCCCCCATCCCCAGGGCCTGGCCCTGCCGTTACCGGTGCTCTCGGGGTAGGAGAGGGTGAAGAGCAGCGTGGAGGACACTCGGACCGTCTCCTTCCCACAGCGGCACATGCTGCAGTTCTCCATCTCACAGCTGAAGAGCTGCCCGATGACAGAGTCCCCTGAGGACCCAAAGCTGCTGGAAAAACAGAGCACTGGGGTCAGCAGGATCCCAGAGATCCCTATGGGGGCCCATGTCTCGGGCTGCACAGGGCCAGCTCCCAGATTCCAGCAGCTCTTGGGGAACCGGCCATTGGGTTTCCAGAGCTAGTGTCCTCTGAGCAGCCCCAGCCCCTCCAAGCCCCTCTGGAAGCTCAAGCTGGTGTCCTCTGTGAAGCCTCACCCCTCCAACCAGGTTTGGCTTAGGACAAAGGCTCAGCATGGGATTCACACGCTGCCATAGCATAGCCTGCAGCTTCGTGTATTCCCATGGACCACCTGGGGCATTCCCATGGACCCCTCAGGGCAGGCAGGAGTGGCAAGAAACCTTCCCAAGGGATGGGTGTGGTCTCTGGGAGCCAGCCCTGCTCCGTCACTCCCAGTCCTGTCCCCGTGCCAGGGCCTCACCTGGTGCCAGCCCCCCGGTACGCCTGCGGCCCCTCCTGCTCCTGCGTTTCCTGGTGCAGCTGAGTGAGGATGAAACGGTTCCAGCTCTGAATCAGCCGCCCCAGGTTCACCTTCCCCGTGGCTTCATCCGAGTCAGCCAGGATGAGCCCCAGCGCCGAAGCCTCCGGGATAGTGCGGAAAGCCCGCAGGAAGTTGCTTCCCTGGGGATGGGGCAAGAGTGTCAAGTGACAGGAGTTTCCACAGTGCCTGACACCGGCACCGCCCGGCTCCTGTTCCCCTGCAATCCCTGTGACCCTCCCAGGCGGCCCAGCCCACGACAGACCTGGCAGGGATCTCCTCGGGATAGGTCCAGCATATGGAAGAGCAAGCCCAGCTCACAGCCCAGGCAGAATTCCTTCTGGCACAGGTGGTTCTGGACCAGGCAGCGGACGGGCTCCAGGAAATACAGCACCTGGCAGAGACCGAGCAGTCAGGGGGGTCCCGGGGCCGTGGTGGTCCGGGCAGGGCTGGGGTGGCTCCCACCTGGATCATACAGTTGCAGTAGGCATTGGGAATGTGGGGCTCCAGCCCTGCAAACAGCGTCTTGTTGTAATGCTTGAAGTCAAAGTCCTCCAGCCCCAGCTTGGAGTATTTGATGGTGACCTGAGCGGAGATGTGACGTGTTAAACAAGCACCTTCCCACGCCGTGGGCCCCCCATGGGACAGCTGGTGCACCCAGGGGTGTCCTTGGCCATGGCCAGCCCAGCCTTGGGACCCCCAGCCAGCCCCAGAGCAGCCCCCCGAGGCCACCACCTTCCTGTACTTCTTGGCCACCCTGTAGAGATGTGGCTCCTCCTCCCGCCCGATCGGGGACTCGGGGACTTGGCTGAAGTTGTCAAACTCGTTGTCCGTCTCCTTTAACCGATAAGGAATCTGAGGAGGGGAGAGAAGGGATGAGCAGCTGAACCCTGAGGTGGAGAGAAGCCCCACGTACTGACACAAGCAACTCCTGGGCTTTCCTGCCTCCCTGAATGAGCAAAGGGATACACCAGAACGGAGTGGGGCCCTCCCTGGACCTGCACGAGGCCTCCACACCTTCCTTCTCACAGGGATTTGTCACTGTGGGAAACTACAGAGGCACCGTGGGCAGTGTTTTCCCAAGGGTGAGGGACATGCCATGAACCTCCCAACTGGACAGCTCAAGCCTTCCCTGCCACAGAGCCAGGGAGGGATGGAACTGGGAAAACTGCCAGGCTGGCTCTGCTCAAGAGAAGCTGACACCTCCAAACTATACACCTGCCACATCCCACGGGAATTCCGCCCCTCATCCCTGTCCCTGAAACCTCGGAGATGGCTCAGCACACAGCAAGCTCCGCCCTCCTCTGACCTGCAGAGCTCCAGCGCTGGAAACACCACCCCACCCCCTCAAAACCCCCTGCTGAGAGCGGGTACCTGGTTGCGGAGCTTGGTCCTGGGGTTTGGGGCGTAGCCGATGAATCCCACTTTCTTCATGGTTCGCAAAATCTCGGGATCTACTGGGGGGGCTCGCCTGCAAACAATACCCCCTGAGTCAGAGCAGCATCTCTTACCCACCCAGACGCCTCCTGGGTGTGCTCAGGTGCCCACCCTAAGGGTGGTCCCGAGTGCTCTCCCTCCTCAGTCCTTCCCCAGGTTCATTTTCCAACCCAACAAACCCCCTGGGTTATGCCAGGGCAGGGCGGCAGCGCTGAGCACAGGGACAGGCACTGCCCCTCGGCCATTCCTGTCCACTGCCAGGAACTCATCTGGCACTTCCCAGGGCAGGTGAGGAGGAAGGAGAGGTTGTTTTTCCCGGGAGGGGCTGGGAATTACCGCGGTGCCGGGGCGGAGTTGGCGGCAGGCCAGTCGGAGAGCAGCGCGTCGCTGGTCAGCGGCACCGGGATGAGCGAGAGCGGCACCAGGTCCTGGTTCCAGTCCAGGTGTGGCAGCGTGTCCACCATGCAGGGCAGGGCGAAGTCGGTCTCCCGGGAGTAGGCGTTGAAGGTGACCTCCGGGGAGTCGGCCCAGAGGTGGACGCAGCCCTCGGAGTCGCCGAAGGCCAGCGCCTGTTTGCTGGCAGACACGTCGAAGGTCATGATGAGGGGCCCCACCGTGTTCACGTGGAAGATGTCGGCGGGGTTGGCCAGCCCGGTGGGCTCGCAGAACTGGCACTGGCCTGTGGGAGAGCAAGTGCAAGGACAACGTGGCACCGGGACACGGTGACCCAGGACATGGTGACCCACATGGTGACCCACTGGACACGGGTCAGCAGCGCTCAGCCAGCCATCCTTAGATCATGGAATACCCATGGGACATCCACGGAAGGGACCCACAAAGATCAAAGTTCAGCTCCTGGCCCTGCACAGGAAAACCCCAAAAGTCCTCCCAGTCCCCAAATCCAAACACCTGAGAGCATTGTCCAAACACTCCCTGATCTCTAAAATCATGGAATATCCTGAGTTGGAAGGGACACACAAGGATCCTCCAGCCCAACTCCTGGCCCTGCACAGGACAGCCCAACAATCCCACCATGTGCTGAGAGCATTGTCCAAATGGTCCTGGAGCTCTGGCAGCCTTGGGGCCATGACCACTGCCCTGAGGAGCCTGTTCAGTGCCCAGCCACCCTCTGGGGGAAGAACCTTTGCCTGAGATCCAGCCTGACCCTTCCCTGACACAGCTCCAGCAGTTCCCTCAGCTCCCATGGCTGGTCACAGAGAGCAGAGATCAGAGCTGCCCCTCCTGAGGAAGTTGTACATAGCAACGAGGTCTCCCCTCAGTCTCCTCTGCTCCAGGCTGAATCCCCTGGGATTTGACCCTGAGCTTGGGGATGCCGGGACCACCACCCCAGTACCCCCAGGGCCACAGCTTCACACACCTGTCTGGGAGATGATGGCCAGGCGGGAGGTGTAGGTGGGGATGAAGCGCAGGAAGAAGGGGTCGATGTGGACCTGCAGGGGGGTGGTCGCCCGCATCATGCGCAGGTCGTAGACCTTGAGGAAGCGGTCGCAGGCCAGCCCGTTCATCCGGCTGGAGAAGCCGCAGGTCACCAGGAGGTTCCCGTGGACGTCGAAGTCGGACAAGCTCCCGGAGTAGGCGTCGAACTCGTGCTCCACCACGAACGTGCGCAGGTCGCGCAGGGACACCTGCGGGGGACGGCGCTGGGTGCCAGGCGCCCGCTCCGGAGCCCCCGGAGTTCTGGGAGGAGACGGATCCCAGCTCCAGGGTACCCCGGCAGGTCAGACAGGGCTGGCATTACCTTCCCCGAAGTGTGCCCGCAGAAGAAGAAACGGTTCGATTGCCTCATGATGGTGATGCCGGGGACCTCCACGGTGTACTGGGAGGGAAGCGGGATGAGCGGGGATGAACCCTGGAGCTTTGCTCCAGGGAGCAGCCCCCGGCCCAGCCGTACCTTCTGCGTCTCCTGGACGGTGTTGAGGTCGATCTCGAGGACGTGGTTCTGCAGCCCGGCCACGAGCAGGGTGCTGCTGTCCGTCAGCAGGAGGCTGTGCATGTCCTCGGACTCATCCATGCTGGGGGAGAGGACGGGACACCCTCACGCTCCTGCCTGGCTCCAGGAGGCAGCAGGGAAGGGGTGGCAGGGAGGCAGAGGGGCCAGGACCACCCCACAGCACAGGGGCAGGACTCACAGGTAGTCAAAAATGATGAGGCCGCCCCGCGACATGTACTTCAGGTTGGTTTTGGTGAGGAAGAGGACGCCGTTCTCCAGGCTCTGGATCTGGCGGATGTCGTCGCTGCTGTTCACTTGGAAGGAAGAGTATCGCTCCAGCGTGGGGCCGAAGAAGGAGGTGGCATGGCCCTAAACACAGAGGGGCAGGGACATCACAACCCACCCCACGTCCCAGGGATGTGACACAGGTGAAGGTCGCTTTGTCCTGCGCCAGCTCCCAGGAGGAGGCAGCGACCGGCGGCCTCACAGCTCGGCCGGACGACGGGGGGATGTCCTGGCCCCCCCCCGGGTGCTCCAGACTGTGGGAGGCTGGTCAGACTTTTCCCTGGATGCAAACACCAGTAAGGAATCAAAAGATCCATCAGTCCCACAGCCGTGACTTGGGAAGCAGCAGGAGGCCCGTGCTCCGAGAACTGACATGGGCAGATAAAGAGGGAAGGGTTTTAAACTAAAGAAGGAGATTTAGATGGGATTTTGGGATGAAATTCCTCCCTGTGAGGGTGGGGAGGGGCTGGAATGGATTTCCCAGAGAAGCTGTGGCTGCCCCATCCCTGGAAGTGTCCAAGGCCAGGCTGAAGCAGCCCGGGCTAGTATGAGGTGTCCCTGCCCATGGCAGGGGGATGGAACCGGGTGATCTTTATGCTCCCTCCCAACCCAAACCATTCCATGATTCCCTCAAATTCCCTGCTCCCCAGGTTTCCCCGCAGTGACCTCCCCACCTACCCCGTGGTTCCCAATCCACAGCATCTCCTCGTGCAGGTCGAAGTGGGACACGGAGACGGGCACCCCGACCTCGGACACGGCCGTGTGGAGCTCGCTGTACATGCCCTCCATCAGGTGCACCGACTCTGGCACCGGGATGCCCTCCAGGGACACCCCCTCGGGGTCCAGCTCCACCAGGCTGGGGTTGAGGTGGGGGTCCAGGACGGGGTCCAGCGCCGGGTGCAGGGGCGGCGCATACTCGGCCAGGGAGGGGTTGAGCCCTTCGAAATTCATGGTGAATCCCGGTGGCCTCTGGGACAGAAAAGGAACCGGAGGTGGTTGGTCAGGAACACCCAGAGCCACCGGTTCTTGGAATCGGTGACTCCGGGGATGGGAATGGCAACTGGAATGTCCAGTGAGTGTGGGGTGCAGGGCTCTGCCAGGACACCGAGGACACCGGGGCTGTAAAGTCCCTCCCCAGGACACGCTCAGAGCCCCGTCATGGCCATGAGGAGCCTGTGGTGGCCCCCGGGCCAGGGGGAACCAGGCAGTGGTCCCAGGACACCGGGCAGCTGCCTGAGGAACCGGGAAGTGGTCCCAAGATACCGGGTAGTCTCCCCGGGGTACCGGACAGCGGCCCCAGAGCACAGGGGAGTGCCTGGGCAGACGGGAAGCAGCCCTGGGGTACCGGGCAGCCTCCCCGGGCACGGGGCAATAGTCCCAGCCTGCCCGGGAAGCCGAGCCCCGCCCGGTACCGGCAGCTCCCGGAGCTCGAGGTCCCGCCCCGCCCCACCCCCGGCGACTCCGGGCTAAGCTCCGCACCCTCCGCCCTTATCTCCGCGAGCCGACACCGAGCGCGCCGGCGGTATCGGCGGCAGCAGCCCTGGGCGCGGCACTGGGGTCCCGGCCCCACCGGACCCGGCCCTAGCGGCCGCTCTCTCCGAGCTCGGGGCGGCCGCCACCCTCCTCCCCCCCCGCGCCCGCCGTTACCGAGCCGCCGCCGGGGCCGGGGCCGCGATACCGGGCTCGTCCCGCCGGGGCCGGGCCGGGCCGGGGCCGCTCCCGCGTCGCTACGGCAACCGCGCCCCCCGCCCGCCAGCCGGCCAATGGCAGCGCGGGGCGCTTTGCACGGGCCAATCAGCGCCCGTTCAGGGCGGGACTAAGCGGCGCGGCGGGACGGGGCGGCGGAGGGGCCAGAAAGGCTGGACGCGGCCGGGGCGGGGCGGGGGAGCCCCGGGGGGACCCCCCAACTCCCGGATGCTTCGCTGACCCCCGGGCGCTGCCGGTCGGTGCGGCACCTGCGGCGGGCCGTGGGCTCCCATGGATGTCACGCAGCGTCCCCGGACACCCCACTGTACCCCACGGGGTCCCACCTTGTTCTCTGACTCCCCCGACACCCCACGGTGCCCCATAGTGCCCCACGGGGTCCCACCGCGTGCCCTGGCACCCCGCGGGATCCCAAAGTGTCCCCAAGTACCCCACAGTGTCCCTCGCACGCCCCTGGCACCCCACCGTGTCCACTGGTGTCACGGAGCAGCCCGTGGCATCCCACAGTATCCCACGGGTCCCACGCTGCCCCTCAGCACCCCACGGGATCCCAAAAGTGTCCCTAAAATCCCCAGAGTGTCCCACGCTGTCCCCAGCATCCCACCGCGTCCCACTGTTCCACGGAGTCCCACAGTGTCCCACGGGGTTCTACAATATCCCGGGGGTCCCACCGCGTCCCGTGGCACCTCACAGGATCCCAAAGCGTCCCTAAACGCCCCATAGACTGCCACGCAGTCTCTTGGCATCCCACAGCGTCCACTGGTGTCCCACGGAGTTCCGCAGGGTCCCAGGGAGTCCCCGGGACAGCGCACCGCGGTGCTGAGCCCCATCGGCGCCGGCCTCCCCCGTGTCTCCCCTTCCAGACCCACGGCAGCCCCGCCGCCGGTGTCCGTGCCCGGGGAAGGCCGGGGGCAGCCCCGCCGGGCGGGAGCGGGAAGCGCCGGAGCCGCCCCGTCGGGGCCGCCGGGATTGCGGCGCTGCGGGCAGCACGTCTCGGCCCGGCCCGGAGGGGACCGGGGCTGCGGGACCCCGGGGGCGCGAGGGCGGGGCGAGCCCCGCTGGGACCCCCGAGGCCGCGGGGAGCCGCCGGCTGATGTCCTGGGGAGGCCGGGGGACACCGGGAGGGACACCGAGGAAAGCACGGGGACACGCGAGGAACACCGGAGGGGACACGGGGGGACGCAACGGGGGATCCACCGAGGTGACACCGCCGCGGGCTCCCCGGTGCGCTCGTCGGGGGCAGCCCAGGTGCACCCAGGGGAGGTCCCGGTGCCGGTGCAGGTCCCTCCCATCCCGCTGGGCGCGGAGCCGCCAGGAACTGCCCCGGGTTTTCCTGCCCGTCCCGTCCCATCCCGTCCTGTCCCGGTGGGGAGCGGGGCCGGGCGCGGCCAGGGGACCCCGGCCCGGTATCGGTTCTGCTTTCGAGGGAGGCGATTTCGCAGTAACGGGGGGCGGGAGCCACCTGCCCCGGGGATTCCCCACCTGCCGCCGCCCCATAAGTACCCGGTGGCAGCGCCGGTGGCGGCATCGACCGGGAACGACCGGGAATGGCTTCGCTCCGCCGCCTCTGCCTCTGTCTCTGCCTCCCGCTGCTGCTGCCGCCGCCCGCGGCTCCGGCCCCGACCCCGGCCCCGGCCCCCGGCACCGACTGGGCCGCCTGTAAGATCCTCTCCCGGGACCTGTCGCGGCTGCTGGCGACCGTCAAAGAACCGCACCCGGTGCTGGTGAGCGCGAGGGGCTCGGCCGGGGGGACCGGGGGGTTACGGGGGACGGCGGGCACCGGGACGTGCGGAGCATCCAGGTGGGAGGGGGGGCCCGAGGGTGCGGGGGGCCCGGGGGACGTGCAGAGCCCACTGACCCCCTGCTCCAGGAGGAGATGCAGCTGAGCGAGGAGGACCCCCAGAACTGGCCCCCCCGGATCCTCTGCAGCGACGCCTGTGACCCCCCCACACTGGACACCAACAACACGGTACGGGGGGCTGCAGGGGCTGGGGGGCTGCAGGGACGCTGAGGGGGGCTGGGGAGCCCAGGGAGGGCTCTGGGGCTCTCAGAGATGC
Source organism: Pipra filicauda (assembly GCF_003945595.2). NCBI lineage: Eukaryota > Metazoa > Chordata > Aves > Passeriformes > Pipridae > Pipra > Pipra filicauda. Next base: position 6,635 of record NW_024105046.1, on the reverse strand, counting down.
ACCTTGGGGTCCCAGGGTGACTAGGGGTCCCAGGGAAGCTGAGGGATATGCCTGGGGGTCCCAGGGATTCTGAAGGCGTCTGGGGGTCCCAGGGATGTCTGGGGGTCTCAGGCATGCTGAGGGATGTGTCTAAGGGTCCTGGGGATGTCTGGGGGTGCCAGGGATGCTGAGAGATGCACTGGAGGTCCCAGGGATGTTTGAGGATCCCAGGGATACTGAGGGATGCACGTGGGCTTCCCAAGAGTGCCCAGGGGTGTGGGAGGGTCCCAGACCCCCATCTCACCCCCCTGGCCCCCGCAGCGCTGCCTGCACCGGATCCTCCAGGCGCTCCAGCACTACCGGGACCTGCTGGGCTCCGACATCTTCAGGGAGCAGCCCCAGCCCCAGCTGGAGACCACGATGGACCAGCTGCTGGGCCTCGTCCAGGTGAGGCGGAGGGTGGGAGCCCCGAAGGAGCCCGTCGGGGGACACAGGAGCCATCAGCTGTGGCCCTGGACCCCCTGACACCTCTGTCCCCGCAGCAGGAGCACGGCCACCCCCCCCGGCACCCCATGGACCCCAGCAACAACTGGTCTCACGGGCTGCTCCGGCACCTGGCCCTGAACCGGCTCCGCTCCTTCGCCGCCGTCATGAGCCGCGTCTTCACCCACAGCGCCCGCTGAGCCCCGGGGCTCCCACCCCCCTATTTATTCCCTCCCTCTCGAGGGGTTATTTATGTGCCGCGTTCCCTATTTATCTCGGGTATTTATGAGTTTCTAATAAAGCTCTGGAGGAGACGAGCGGCTCCCGCGTGCGGCGCAACGGGGGCACGGGCGGGGGGGTGGGAAGGGGTTTATTTACAGGGGAGGGGCCGGGGGGAGTCACTGGAAGTCACTGGCGTCGACGTGGAGCGGGGGGAAGTCGGTGGAGGCGAAGAGGGAGTTGACAGTGGGCAGAGCCAAGTCCTCGGGCTGTGGCAGGAACGGGTCACGGTGGCCCAGGAGCACGGCGGCACCTGGGAGGGGAGGGGGGACGGGTCAGTGCTGAGGGGACACCTCTGGGACCCCCAGGTACAGCCCTCAGAGCCCCCGGGATCCCCAGGTGCATCCCTGGGATCCCCAGGTGCATCCCTGAGAATCCCAGGGAACTCCAGACACCCCTGGGATCCCCAGGTGCATCCCTCACCCCAGCACTCACCTGCCAGCCCAGGGTCCAGCTGGGGCCTCCCGTCCAAGCTTTCCGGCATGTTTGGCATCAGCTCTGCCACCTCCAGCGTCTCCAGCGTCCCTGAGCCTGGCTCCAGCGACTGCAGCAGCTCCTGGATGTCCTGGCTCCTGGGCAGCAGCTCCAGGTCCCTCAGCTCTGGTGGCAGCAGCCCCTGGCCCTCAGTGACCTGCAGTGGCTCCGCAGCCCCCGGTCTGGGCTGCAGCATCCCCGTGTCCACAGCTCCCACTTGTTGCAGCATCCCTGTGTCCACAGCTCCCACTTGTTGCAGCATCCCTGTGTCCACAGCTCCCACTTGTTGCAGCATCCCTGTGTCCACAGTTCCCACTTGTTGCAGCATCCCCGTGTCCACAGCCACCGTCCCCTGGTCCCCCGGCAGCACCTGCAGTGTCCCCAAGTCCCCTGGTCCCACCTGCAGCATCCCCACCCCCCCAGGCAGTACCTGTATAGTCCCCACAGCCCTTAGTGCCACTTCCACTGTGTCCTGGATGTTGGGGACCACCTGCACCACCACCTCTGAGACCTCGGATCCCACCTGCGGTGGCTGTGGTGGCTCCAGGCACTGGGACCCCGACTGCAGTGTCCCCAAGGCCCCGGGCTGCAGCATCCCCGGGCTCGTGGCCACCACCTGCAGCGTCCCTGGGCTCACAGCCACTCCCTGAGGTGTCCCTGGGCTCTGGGACTGTGGCAGTGCCAGGCCACCATCCCACTGTGTGCCCTGTCCTCTGGGCTGCAGCTGCAGCGTCTCCAGGTTTTCAGTGGCAGCCACCAGCTCCTCTTCCGTCTGCCACGACTTATTTGCCTGCCTGGAGGGAGAGACAGGGGGTCAGGGTCAGGATCAGGGTCAGGATCAGGGTCAGGGTCAGGGTCAGGGCATCCCCTTTCCTGTGGGGTCCAAGTCACCAAGTCCAGGACTATGGGGAGATGGGGGACTGAGCCCTCCACTGCCTCACCTGGAGGACACACGGATGAGGCGCTGTCTCAGGTATTTCTCTGGCTCTGTCAGGTTCCCTGGGGGAAGAGAGGAGGATCAGAGGGGGTGGCAGGTGCTCCCCCTGCTCTGTGCCGTGCCAGGCCGTGCCAGGCCGTACCCTCCTGCCGCTGGCTGTAGTAGGGCCCGAAGGCCTTGTCTCGGGGGGTGTCGGGGTACAGGAACTGGAGGGGGTTCTCGGGAACGTTCTCCTCCATCATGATGTGGTAATCATGGATGATGTCGGGCAGTGCCAGGGACGCCAGTTCGACCGCCGTGTACGGATCCACCGAATGGAAAGTGGGGGATCCTGCAGGGCCCCCAGGGGTCAGTGCCCAGGGCGGGCTGAGGGGCCGGACCCCGGGGCCGTGGGGTGCACTCACCACCACTCTCGGGATGCTCCACCCAGGTGCAGGTGACCCCCCCCAGGACGCTCTCGCTGAACCGGATCAGGAACGTCCCCGTTCTCTTCGACTTCAGCAGTTTCCTCTCTTGTTTCCGGCTCACGAAGCCCAGGATGAGTCTGGGGGAGGCACTGTCAGCCCCTGCAGCCCCCGGGCCCCCCCAGCCCCCAGCCCTGCTCCTACCCGTCCTTCCAAAGCTGCTTGAGGTGCTCCTGGAGCAGCCCCAGGATCCCGTCCAGCCAAGCCCAGAAGGAGAAGCCGGTGCCGTCCTGAGGGAGAGGGTGGGTGAGAGGGGCTGGGGGGGACAGGGCCACGGGAGGATGGGGGGGATGAGAGGGCAGGGTCCTGGGGGGATGCCGACAGGGGTGACAGGCTCTGCTCACCTTGGAGAACTTGTGCCAGGCCACGGTGCTCTCTGGTGACGGCTTCGAGCCTTGGAGGCGAGAGCAGGGTGAGCAGGGGGACGGCACAGCCCCGTCCCCGCCGTGTCCCCCCGGGGGTCGGGGCTGGCTCCCAGCCTTACCAAAGAGCTTCTCGGCCAGCATGAGGAGGTGGTTCTGGCTCAGCCCCCTCTCTGCCACGCTCTCAAACTGCCAGCTCAGCACCTTGGCCAGACGGGGCCACGGCGCCGGGGGCGGCGCCGAGAAAATGTGCTGGTCCTGCGGGACAGGGGGTGAGCAGGGACAGGGACACGGGACAGGGACAGGGATGGGAGAGGGACCGGGGGATGTGGATGTGTGGCAGGGGATGGGGATGTGCACTGGGGCAGGGGATGGTGTCCAGGTGTTGGGACAGGGACCAAGGGACAGGTACAGGACAGCGATCAGGGGATGGGGGTGGAACAGGGACCAGGGAGAGGGCACGGGGCAATCAACAGCAGGAACAGGGCCCAGGAACCTGGCACAGGATGGAGATCAGTGAGGAGCAGGGACGGGGACGGGACAAGGACCAGGACAGGGGGGCACGGGGCAGGAGATGGCAGGGGTGGGAGCATGGGGGGCAGTGCAGGGCTGGGGGTCCTGCTCGCCTTGGGGTCAGAGCTGAGCATGTTGAACCAGAGGATGGAGGCCCAGGCGCTGGAGAACTGGTTGTTGTTGGAGATGATGACGAAGGGCAGCGTGGAGGTCTGTGGGGGGTGTGGGGGTCAGGCTGGCAACCCCCAGTCCCCCCAGCATCCCCCAAGCCCTCCAGCCTCCCCAGCCTCCCCCAAACCCCCCAGGCCCCCTAGGCCCACCCGAGCCCCCCAGTCCTCACCTTCAGCTCCAGCTCCAGCCCGCAGTAGGCGTAGGCCAGCGTGAAGGTGATGAGGTGCAGCTCCTCTGTCACGACCAGGGGACTCTGTAAGGAGGTGGCACTGTGGTCACCACGTGGCCTCGGCCCCCCCTGCGTCCCCACAGCCCCCAGCCCCGCACCCACCTCGCCGGCGCCTTTGCTGCCCTTGCCAGACCTGCTGTCCTTCTGCTCCTTCAGCGTCTGCGGGGCAGGACAGAGTCAGCCCGGGGCGGGGGCCGGGGCTGGGGGGGGTCCTCGCCCCGCTCTCTGCCCCGGGGGGATCTGGGGGTCTGGGGGGGGCCCCTACGAGGTACTGGAAGTCGCAGACCAGCCCCTCCTGGGGACTGTCCCCGGCCAGGAGCGTTTTGCTGCTCGACGTCAGGATGTTGAACCTGCGAAACCTGCGGGGCGGAGAAGAGGCGGCGGGTGGGGGGTCCCGGACCCCCGGGCAGGGGGGGCACAGCCCCGTCCGCCACCTCCAGCGCTCGCCCGGCTCTCACCCTTTGACCTTGGGGGGGTCCCTGCAAGAGAGAGCGGGGTGTCAGCGGGGGAGCGGGACCCCCGGGGGCGGGCGGGGGCTCTGGGGGTCCCGACCTGTCGATGTGGATCGTGGCCTCCATGCGGTGGTTGCGGTCGTGCAGCCGCACGAGCAGGCGGGCGCGGGCCGAGAACTTGGTGCCGGTCCGGAGCACGAGCGGGCGCTTCAAGGGGTTGGGGGTGCTGGGCTGCTGCTCCACCACGAAGGCACTGGGGCAGAGAGGGGGGTCGGGGCTGCCCCGGTAGCATCCTGGCCCCACCCACGCTGCCCCCACCTCTCAGAACCGTAGAATACCCTGAGCTGGTAAGGGCCCACAAGGCTCAAAGTCCAGCTCCTAGCCCTGCACAGGACATCCCCAAAATCCCACCACGCACTGAGAGAGTTGTCCAAACACTCCCCAAGCTCTGGCAGCCTTGGTGCCGTGACCACTGCCCTGGGGAGCCTGTTCAGTGCCCGACCACCTGCTGGGGGAACGACCTGTTCCCAATATCTAACCCTGACGCAGCTCCAGCCATTTACATCCCCTTTCCTACCTCTTCAGCAGGTGTGTGAGCTGCTCCTGCAGCCGCTGCTCCAGGAGGGGGGTCTCTGCTGCCAGCGGGTCCCTCTCGTAGGTCACCTTCTGCCGCAGGTCGCTCAGCGCCCGGAGCAGCTGCCGCAGCTGGAACAGCCCCTGGCCCAGCCCCGTGAACCTGCGGGGGCCCCGGGGCTCAGCGGGGGCCGGCTGTGCCCCCCCGTGCCCCCCTCTCCCCCCGGCCCTACCAGGTCTCCAGCGGGCGCAGGTTGGTGTCCACGGGGGCTCCCAGGCACGAGCGCTGCTGCCGCTCCCGCCAGTCCCCCAACTCCTGCTGCAGCAGCTCCCGCAGGGTCTCGCTGCGCCCCAAAAGCTGCTGCATCTGAGCCAGCACCTCCTGGGGACAGATGTGGGTCTGAGCAGGGGGTGAGGAGCAGCCACGGCCCCCCCAGACCCAGTCCAGCCCCCCCTCACCCGCCGCTGCTGGTCCAGGTTCTGCAGCTTGGCCTGGAGGGCTTGGAGCTGCCGGGCGTACTGGGGGTCCCTGATCCTGTCCTGACCTGTGGGCGGGGGGAGGGCTCAGGGGGGCTCGGGGGGGGCGCAGGGCAGCGCCATCCCCCTTCTCCCCCCCGGGATGGGGCTCACCTGGCTGGTAGTGCACCTTGTAGCAGAAGTCAAAGGCGTCCTGCAGGTCCTCCAGGTGCCGGAAGGCACGTTCGGCCTCCTGCGGGCAGAGGGGGGTCAGGGGGGCCCGGGCAGCCCCCGGGGGCCTGGGGGCCCGGGGGGGTCCGTTACCTGCAGGGCCGTGTGGAACTCGGCCAAGCGCCGCTGGATCTGCTGCTCCCGGCCCCTCTCCGGGGGCGCGGCGGGCGCCGGGGACGACCCTCCCTGCGGAGACCCGGGGTGTGAGCAGCGGCCCCGGGACCCCACGGGGCGAGGGGGGGACGCCCCTGCCCTACCTGCCCCCCCGCCTGCCCCAGGCGCAAGATCCGCTGCTCCTCCTGCAGCAGGTTGGCCACCAGGTTGGCGAATTTCTCCGGATTCTCCTCGAACTCGGCCTGTGGAGGGGCAGGGGGGGGGGTCAGCAGGGCACAGAGGCCCCCCCGGCCCCTCTCCCTCAGCCCCCCACCCTGGCCCTGATGCCCACCTGGAGGTCCCGGTGGGCCTTGCGCAGGTTGTGCTTCAGCATGAAATCCTCGTGGCTCGAGCCCAGGCTGCCCAGCTGCTCCGACAGGAGCACCAGCAAGGAGTGGAAGAGCATCCGGGCGTGGGAGGAGAGCGGCTCGGCCGCCTGGCGCCTGTGGCACGGCGGGCTCAGCGCTGGCACGGCCCGTGCCCCCCCCCGGTGCAGCCCCCCCAGCCCCGGCCCCCCGTTACCAGTTCTGGTCCTCGATCCAGGCGGCCAAGCACTGGCGCACGGCCATGGGCAGCTCCGAGCCCGCGTAGAGCTGGTGCACCTGCTCCAGGTACGTGTTGGCCAAGCCCTGCACCTCCTGCCACTGCGCCATGCTGGGGGGCGAGGGGGGGTCAGGGGGGGCCCCGAGGACCCCCCGGAACCGGTGCCCACGTGCCCCGACCTGGCACACCCGCACCCCACGCACCTGCAGCACGGGGGTCCTGGGGGTCCCTCAGCTCCGGCTCGGCCCCGGGTGATCCCGGGGGTCCTTCTGCTCCGGGCAAGGGTTGAGCCACGGTGGGTTTCCCATTTGGGGCGGGGGGCACACGCCCCACCCC
>NW_024105045.1:0-64596 GCF_003945595.2 Pipra filicauda | reverse complement strand
GCTCCTTTCCCTTTGCTGCTGTTTTTGCCACACGCTTGCACCTTGGACCTGGACATGCCAGTGCTGCAGACAAAGTGTTCAGTTAGTGCTGGGACAAAGTGAGGTCAAGCTAATGACCTGGGTCTCCTGGCAGCTGACCTCCCAACTGGATTTCTAGAACAATGCAGTAAAGCTTCCCGCTGCTTGCAGTCCTCTGAAATCCTACAAGACTGGCATTGTGAGGATTGTGTTTTCCACCTCCTAGCCTGCTTCCCTGGATCCATTCATGTCAAATGGTTCCCTTATGACCTACAGTCTGGAGATGTATTTCTCCTGCCTCGGTTCCCTCTGCATTGGGGAGGAGTACTTCATCCCCTTTGGAAAGCCCTGCTCAAGAGAGATGCCGAACGTGCTGGCTGTGTTTGCCTCTTTTGTTCCTTCCATCACCTGATCGTGCTCATTAGGGCTTTTGGCTAAAGCAGAAGTGTTGTGCGTGGAAGTGGGTTGAGAAGGAGCCTTTGCCAGTTCTCAGACGTGTCCTTTAAATTACACAGACTGATTCCAAAGGTCAAGGGAAAGTGTTGCCCAATTTGACACTTTGTGCTGCAGTGGGCAAGAGTTTGGATGCGCGCTCTGTTGCAGTGGAGCACGGCAAAGGTAATTTCAGAGGGACTAAATGGTTACCTTTGTAAAGTTCTCTGGGGTGACATGGCTGGGGAGAAAGCAGAGTGAAATAAGCCGTCAGAGTAATGACCAACCTGTTATCTTTTGTTAGGGGTCTTGCCAGCAGCAGGAGAAGAGCAGAAGGAAGACAACGACTCCCCCTGGGATTCTGAGGTACCTGCTCTGGAGGTGGCAGTGAGGTCCCGCTGGATCAATGGCTTCTGGGCTCCTTTCCCTTTGCTGCTGCTTTTGCCCCACGCTTGCACCTTGGACCTGGACATGCCAGTGCTGCAGACAAAGTGTTCAGTTAGTGCTGGGACAAAGTGAGGTCAAGCTAATGTCCTTGCAGCTGACCTCCCAGCTGGATTTCTAGAACAAAGCAGTAAAGCTTCTTGCTGCTTGCAGTCCTCTGAAATCCTACAAGACTGGCACTGTGAGGATTGTGTTTTCCACCTCCTAGCCTGCTTCCCTGGATCCATTCATGTCAAATAACCTCCAGTCTGGAGATGTATTTCTCCTGCCTCAGTTCTCTCTGCATTGGGCAGGAGTACTTCATCCCCTTTGGAAAGCCCTGCTCAAGAGAGATGCCGAATGTGCTGGCTGTGTTTCCCGTTTTGTGGCTTCCTCCACCTGATCCCGCTCGTTAGGCCTGTTGACTGAAGCTGAAGTGCTGTGCGTGGAAGTGGGTTGAGAAGGAGCCTTTGCCAGTTCTCCGACGTGTCTTTTAAATTACACAGACTGATTCTGACGGTCCCTGGGATGTGTCGAAAAATGTGCTGCTTCCTGCTGCATTCGGCAATAGATTGGACGCGCGTGCTGTGTTAGTACGGAGCGGCAAAGGTAATTTCAGAGGGACTAAATGGCTACCTTTGAGAACTTCTCTGGGGTGACATGGCTGGGGAGAAAGCAGAGTGAAATAAGCACTCAAAGACATGCCTGTTACCTTTTGTATAGGGGCCTTGCCAGCAGCAGAAGAGCAGAAGGAAGACAATGACTCCCCCTGGGATACTAAGGTACCTTCTCTGGAGGAGGCAGTGAGGTCCCGCTGAATCAATGGCGTCTGAGCTCCTTTCCCTTTGCTGCTGTTTTTGCCACACGCTTGCACCTTGGACCTGGACATGCCAGTGCTGCAGACAAAGTGTTCAGTTAATGCTGGGACAAAGTGAGGTCAAGCTAATGACCTGGGTCTCCTGGCAGCTGACCTCCCAACTGGATTTCTAGAACAATGCAGTAAAGCTTCTTGCTGCTTGCAGTCCTCTGAAATCCTCCAAGACTGGCACTGTGAGGATTGTGTTTTCCACCTCCTAGCCTGCTTCCCTGGATCCATTCATTTCAAATGGTTCCCTTACGACCTACAGTCTGGAGATGTATTTCTCCTGCCTAGGTTCTCTCTGCATTGGGCAGGAGTACTTCATCCCCTTTGGAAAGCCCTGCTCAAGAGAGATGCCGAATGTGCTGGCTGTGTTTCCCGTTTTGTGGCTTCCTCCACCTGATCCCGCTCGTTAGGCCTGTTGGCTGAAGCTGAAGTGCTGTGCGTGGAAGTGGGTTGAGAAGGAGCCTTTGCCAGTTCTCCGACGTGTCTTTTAAATTACGCAGACTGATTCCAAAGGTCAAGGGAAAGTGTCGACCAACTTGACACTTCGTGCTGCAGTGGGCAAGAGTTTGGATGCGCACTCTGTTGCAGTGGAGCATGGCAAAGGTAATTTCAGAGGGACTAAATGGTTACCTTTGTAAAGTTCTCTGGGGTGACATGGCTGGGGAGAAAGCAGAGTGAAATAAGCCCTCAGAGTAATGACATGCCTCTTACGTCTTTTGTTAGGGGTCTTGCCAGCAGCAGCAGAAGAGCACAAGGATAACAAAGACTTTTCCTGGGGAGATGATGACATTTCCTGGTTTTTGGAGGTAGCTGTTCTGGATGGGGCAATGAGTTTCTTCTGGATCAATGATGTCTGGTCTCCTTTCCCTTTGCTGCTGCTTTTGCCACATGCTTGCACCTTGGGCCTGGACATGCCAGTGCTGCAGACAAACGGTTCAGTTAGTGCTGGGACAAAGTGAGGTCAGCTAATGTCCTGGGTCTCCTTGCAGCTGACCTCCCAGCTGGATTAATAGAACAAAGCAGTAAAGCTTCCCGCTGCTTGCAGTCCTCTGAAATCCTACAAGACTGGCACTGTGAGGATTGTGTTTTCCACCTCCTAGCCTGCTTCCCTGGATCCATTCATGTCAAATAACCTCCAGTCTGGAGATGTATTTCTCCTGTCTAGGTTCTCTCTGCATTGTGCAGGAGTACTTCATCCCCTTTGGAAAGCCCTGCTCAAGAGAGATGCCGAACGTGCTGGCTGTGTTTGCCTCTTTTGTTCCTTCCGTCACCTGATCGTGCTCTTTAGGGCTTTTGGCTAAAGCAGAAGTGTTGTGCGTGGAAGTAGGTTGAGAAGGGGCCTTTGCCAGTTCTCCGACGTGTCTTTTAAATTCCACAGACTGATTCCAAAGGTCATGGGAAAGTGTCGACCAATTTGACACTTCCTGCTGCAGTGGGCAAGAGTTTGGATGCGCGCTCTGTTGCAGTGGAGCACGGCAAAGGTAATTTCAGAGGGACTAAATGGTTACCTTTGTAAAGTTCTCTGGGGTGACATGGCTGGGGAGAAAGCAGAGTGAAATAAGCCCTCAGAGTAATGACATGCCTCTTACGTCTTTTGTTAGGGGTCTTGCCAGCAGCAGCAGAAGAGCACAAGGATAACAAAGACTTTTCCTGGGGAGATGATGACATTTCCTGGTTTTTGGAGGTAGCTGTTCTGGATGGGGCAATGAGTTTCTTCTGGATCAATGATGTCTGGTCTCCTTTCCCTTTGCTGCTGCTTTTGCCACATGCTTGCACCTTGGGCCTGGACATGCCAGTGCTGCAGTGTGCAAGTTTCGAGCTGGCTTCCCGCCAAGTCCCCCGAAACTCGACAACGAGGACCCGCCTCCCAGAGAGGGAAAAGAGAAAAAAGAAACAAGCAGCCAAAGCTATAGCAAAAATATGTATATATATATATATATATATGTTTTATATATGAGACAGATACACAAAAGGAGAATACCACACACTGGGGGGGGGGGGAAGGGGGGAAGGGAAGGGAGAAGGACAAAAAGGGGCAAGGACCGCACAAGTCAAACAACCAGCCGAAGGCAAATTAGCAAAAATCTCACCACTTCCCTTCGAACAGGCAGGATGGCTGGACACGGCCCTTGGCTCTCCCCTCACGGGTGGCAGATAACAGCAGTCACTGTAGGCCTCGGCTCCAGATAAGCCCGACCGAAACAGGGACCCACCGTTCTCGAACCTCGCCGGAAAGGAAGAGAGCGAACTATCTTATCCATGCCTTATTTATACCCTAGGTTACGTAAAGGAATAGCATGGAATACTTCCTTGGTCACCTTCCTAGTTCCTTCCTGGTTACAAGCTGGTTTCCAGGAAGGCCTAGACTGAAACCACCACATGCAGACAAACGGTTCAGTTAGTGCTGGGACAAAGTGAGGTCAGCTAATGTCCTGGGTCTCCTTGCAGCTGACCTCCCAGCTGGATTAATAGAACAAAGCAGTAAAGCTTCCCGCTGCTTGCAGTCCTCTGAAATCCTACAAGACTGGCACTGTGAGGATTGTGTTTTCCACCTCCTAGCCTGCTTCCCTGGATCCATTCATGTCAAATGGTTCCCTTATGACCTACAGTCTGGAGATGTATTTCTCCTGTCTAGGTTCTCTCTGCATTGTGCAGGAGTACTTCATCCCCTTTGGAAAGCCCTGCTCAAGAGAGATGCCGAACGTGCTGGCTGTGTTTGCCTCTTTTGTTCCTTCCGTCACCTGATCGTGCTCTTTAGGGCTTTTGGCTAAAGCTGAAGTGTTGTGCATGGAAGTAGGTTGAGAAGGGGCCTTTGCCAGTTCTCAGACGTGTCTTTTAAATTCCACAGACTGATTCCAAAGGTCATGGGAAAGTGTCGACCAATTTGACACTTCGTGCTGCAGTGGGCAAGAGTTTGGATGCGCGCTCTGTTGCAGTGGAGCACGGCAAAGGTAATTTCAGAGGGACTAAATGGTTACCTTTGTAAAGTTCTCTGGGGTGACATGGCTGGGGAGAAAGCAGAGTGAAATAAGCCCTCAGAGTAATGACATGCCTCTTATGTCTTTTGTTAGGGGTCTTGCCAGCAGCAGCAGAAGAGCAGAAGGATAACAAAGACTTTTCCTGGGGAGATGATGACATTTCCTGGCTTTTGGAGGTAGCTGTTCTGGATGGGGCAATGAGTTTCTTCTGGATCAATGATGTCTGGGCTCCTTTCCCTTTGCTGCTGCTTTTGCCACATGCTTGCACCTTGGGCCTGGACATGCCAGTGCTGCAGACAAACGGTTCAGTTAGTGCTGGGACAAAGTGAGGTCAGCTAATGTCCTGAGTCTCCTTGCAGCTGACCTCCCAGCTGGATTTGTAGAACAAAGCAGTAAAGCTTCTTGCTGCTTGCAGTCCTCTGAAATCCTACAAGACTGGCACTGTGAGGATTGTGTTTTCCACCTCCTAGCCTGCTTCCCTGGATCCATTCATGTCAAATAACCTCCAGTCTGGAGATGTATTTCTCCTGCCTCAGTTCTCTCTGCATTGGGCAGGAGTACTTCATCCCCTTTGGAAAGCCCTGCTCAAGAGAGATGCCGAATGTGCTGGCTGTGTTTCCCGTCTTGTGGCTTCCTCCACCTGATCCCGCTCGTTAGGCCTGTTGACTGAAGCTGAAGTGCTGTGCGTGGAAGTGGGTTGAGAAGGAGCCTTTGCCAGTTCTCCGACGTGTCTTTTAAATTACACAGACTGATTCTGACGGTCCCTGGGATGTGTCGAAAAATGTGCTGTTTCCTGCTGCATTCGGCAATAGATTGGACGCGCGTGCTGTGTTAGTACGGAGCGGCAAAGGTAATTTCAGAGGGACTAAATGGCTACCTTTGAGAACTTCTCTGGGGTGACATGGCTGGGGAGAAAGTAGAGTGAAATAAGCACTCAAAGACATGCCTGTTACCTTTTGTATAGGGGCCTTGCCAGCAGCAGAAGAGCAGAAGGAAGACAATGACTCCCCCTGGGATACTAAGGTACCTTCTCTGGAGGAGGCAGTGAGGTCCCGCTGAATCAATGGCGTCTGAGCTCCTTTCCCTTTGCTGCTGTTTTTGCCACACGCTTGCACCTTGGACCTGGACATGCCAGTGCTGCAGACAAAGTGTTCAGTTAGTGCTGGGACAAAGTGAGGTCAAGCTAATGACCTGGGTCTCCTGGCAGCTGACCTCCCAACTGGATTTCTAGAACAATGCAGTAAAGCTTCCCGCTGCTTGCAGTCCTCTGAAATCCTACAAGACTGGCACTGTGAGGCTTGTGTTTTCCACCTCCTAGCCTGCTTCCCTGGATCCATTCATTTCAAATGGTTCCCTTATGACCTACAGTCTGGAGATGTATTTCTCCTGCCTAGGTTCTCTCTGCATTGTGCAGGAGTACTTCATCCCCTTTGGAAAGCCCTGCTCAAGAGAGATGCCGAATGTGCTGGCTGTGTTTGCCTGTTTTGTTGCTTCCGTCACCTGATCGTGCTCATTAGGGCTTTTGGCTAAAGCAGAAGTGTTGTGCGTGGAAGTGGGTTGAGAAGGAGCCTTTGCCAGTTCTCAGACGTGTCCTTTAAATTACACAGACTGATTCCAAAGGTCAAGGGAAAGTGTCGACCAACTTGACACTTCGTGCTGCAGTGGGCAAGAGTTTGGATGCGCGCTCTGTTGCAGTGGAGCATGGCAAAGGTAATTTCAGAGGGACTAAATGGTTACCTTTGTAAAGTTCTCTGGGGTGACATGGCTGGGGAGAAAGCAGAGTGAAATAAGCCCTCAGAGTAATGACATGCCTCTTACGTCTTTTGTTAGGGGTCTTGCCAGCAGCAGAAGAAGAGCAGAAGGATAACAAAGACTTTTCCTGGGGAGATGATGACATTTCCTGGCTTTTGGAGGTAGCTGTTCTGGATGGGGCAATGAGTTTCTTCTGGATCAATGATGTCTGGGCTCCTTTCCCTTTGCTGCTGCTTTTGCCACATGCTTGCACCTTGGACCTGGACATGCCAGTGCTGGAGACAAACGGTTCAGTTAGTGCTGGGACAAAGTGAGGTCAGCTAATGTCCTGGGTCTCCTTGCAGCTGACCTCCCAGCTGGATTAATAGAACAAAGCAGTAAAGCTTCCCGCTGCTTGCAGTCCTCTGAAATCCTACAAGACTGGCATTGTGAGGATTGTGTTTTCCACCTCCTAGCCTGCTTCCCTGGATCCATTCATGTCAAATGGTTCCCTTATGACCTACAGTCTGGAGATGTATTTCTCCTGCCTCGGTTCCCTCTGCATTGGGAGGAGTACTTCATCCCCTTTGGAAAGCCCTGCTCAAGAGAGATGCCGAACGTGCTGGCTGTGTTTGCCTGTTTTGTTGCTTCCGTCACCTGATCGTGCTCATTAGGCCTTTTGGCTAAAGCAGAAGTGTTGTGCGTGGAAGTGGGTTGAGAAGGAGCCTTTGCCAGTTCTCAGACGTGTCTTTTCAATTCCACAGACTGATTCTGAAGGTCCAGCAGAAAGTGTGCTGCTTCCTGCTGCAGTGGGCAAGAGTTTGGATGTGCGCTCCGTTACAGTGGAGCACGGCAAAGGTAATTTCAGAGGGACTAAATGGTTACCTTTGTAAAGTTCTCTGGGGTGACATGGCTGGGGAGAAAGCAGAGTGAAATAAGCCCTCAGAGTAATGACAAACCTGTTATCTTTTGTTAGGGGTCTTGCCAGCAGCAGGAGAAGAGCAGAAGGAAGACAATGACTCCCCCTGGGATTCTGAGGTACCTGCTCTGGAGGTGGCAGTGAGGTCCCGCTGGATCAATGGCTTCTGGGCTCCTTTCCCTTTGCTGCTGCTTTTGTCCCACGCTTGCACCTTGGACCTGGACATGCCAGTGCTGCAGACAAAGTGTTCAGTTAGTGCTGGGACAAAGTGAGGTCAAGCTAATGTCCTTGCAGCTGACCTCCCAGCTGGATTTGTAGAACAAAGCAGTAAAGCTTCTTGCTGCTTGCAGTCCTCTGAAATCCTACAAGACTGGCACTGTGAGGATTGTGTTTTCCACCTCCTAGCCTGCTTCTCTGGATCCATTCATGTCAAATAACCTCCAGTCTGGAGATGTACTTCTCCTGCCTAGATTCTCTCTGCACTGGACAGGAGTACTTCATCCCCTTTGGAAAGCCCTGCTCAAGAGAGATGCCGAACGTGCTGGCTGTGTTTGCCCATTTTGTGGCTTCCGCCACCTGATCCTGCTCGTTAGGCCTGTTGGCTGAAGCAGAAGAGTTGTGCGTGGAAGTGGGTTGAGAAGGAGCCTTTGCCAGTTCTCAGACGTGTCTTTTAAATTACGCAGACTGATTCTGACGGTCAAGGGAAAGTGTTGCCAATTTGACACTTCCTGCTGCAGTGGGCAAGAGTTTGGATGCGCGCTCTGTTGCAGTGGAGCACGGCAAAGGTAATTTCAGAGGGACTAAATGGTTACCTTTGTAAAGTTCTCTGGGGTGACATGGCTGGGGAGAAAGCAGAGTGAAATAAGCCCTCAGAGTAATGACAACCTGTTATCTTTTGTTAGGGGTCTTGCCAGCAGCAGGAGAAGAGCAGAAGGAAGACAATGACTCCCCCTGGGATTCTGAGGTACCTGCTCTGGAGGTGGCAGTGAGGTCCCGCTGGATCAATGGCTTCTGGGCTCCTTTCCCTTTGCTGCTGCTTTTGCCCCACGCTTGCTCCTTGGACCTGGACATGCCAGTGCTGCAGACAAAGTGTTCAGTTAGTGCTGGGACAAAGTGAGGTCAAGCTAATGTCCTGGGTCTCCTTGCAGCTGACCTCCCAGCTGGATTTGTAGAACAAAGCAGTAAAGCTTCTTGCTGCTTGCAGTCCTCTGAAATCCTACAAGACTGGCACTGTGAGGATTGTGTTTTCCACCTCCTAGCCTGCTTCCCTGGATCCATTCATGTCAAATAACCTCCAGTCTGGAGATGTATTTCTCCTGCCTCAGTTCTCTCTGCATTGGGCAGGAGTACTTCATCCCCTTTGGAAAGCCCTGCTCAAGAGAGATGCCGAATGTGCTGGCTGTGTTTCCCGTTTTGTGGCTTCCTCCACCTGATCCCGCTCGTTAGGCCTGTTGACTGAAGCTGAAGTGCTGTGCGTGGAAGTGGGTTGAGAAGGAGCCTTTGCCAGTTCTCCGACGTGTCTTTTAAATTACACAGACTGATTCTGACGGTCCCTGGGATGTGTCGAAAAATGTGCTGCTTCCTGCTGCATTCGGCAATAGATTGGACGTGCGCGTGCTGTGTTAGTACGGAGCGGCAAAGGTAATTTCAGAGGGACTAAATGGCTACCTTTGAGAACTTCTCTGGGGTGACATGGCTGGGGAGAAAGCAGAGTGAAATAAGCACTCAAAGACATGCCTGTTACCTTTTGTATAGGGGCCTTGCCAGCAGCAGAAGAGCAGAAGGAAGACAATGACTCCCCCTGGGATACTAAGGTACCTTCTCTGGAGGAGGCAGTGAGGTCCCGCTGAATCAATGGCGTCTGAGCTCCTTTCCCTTTGCTGCTGTTTTTGCCACACGCTTGCACCTTGGACCTGGACATGCCAGTGCTGCAGACAAAGTGTTCAGTTAGTGCTGGGACAAAGTGAGGTCAAGCTAATGACCTGGGTCTCCTGGCAGCTGACCTCCCAACTGGATTTCTAGAACAATGCAGTAAAGCTTCTTGCTGCTTGCAGTCCTCTGAAATCCTACAAGACTGGCACTGTGAGGATTGTGTTTTCCACCTCCTAGCCTGCTTCCCTGGATCCATTCATTTCAAATGGTTCCCTTATGACCTACAGTCTGGAGATGTATTTCTCCTGTCTAGGTTCTCTCTGCATTGTGCAGGAGTACTTCATCCCCTTTGGAAAGCCCTGCTCAAGAGAGATGCCGAACGTGCTGGCTGTGTTTGCCTCTTTTGTTCCTTCCGTCACCTGATCGTGCTCTTTAGGGCTTTTGGCTAAAGCAGAAGTGTTGTGCGTGGAAGTAGGTTGAGAAGGAGCCTTTGCCAGTTCTCAGATGTGTCTTTTAAATTCCACAGACTGATTCCAAAGGTCAAGGGAAAGTGTCGACCAATTTGACACTTCCTGCTGCAGTGGGCAAGAGTTTGGATGTGCACTCTGTTGCAGTGGAGCACGGCAAAGGTAATTTCAGAGGGACTAAATGGTTACCTTTGTAAAGTTCTCTGGGGTGACATGGCTGGGGAGAAAGCAGAGTGAAATAAGCCCTCAGAGTAATGACATGCCTCTTACGTCTTTTGTTAGGGGTCTTGCCAGCAGCAGGAGAAGAGCAGAAGGAAGACAATGACTCCCCCTGGGATTCTGAGGTACCTGCTCTGGAGGTGGCAGTGAGGTCCCGCTGGATCAATGGCTTCTGGGCTCCTTTCCCTTTGCTGCTGCTTTTGCCCCACGCTTGCTCCTTGGACCTGGACATGCCAGTGCTGCAGACAAAGTGTTCAGTTAGTGCTGGGACAAAGTGAGGTCAAGCTAATGTCCTGGGTCTCCTTGCAGCTGACCTCCCAGCTGGATTTGTAGAACAAAGCAGTAAAGCTTCTTGCTGCTTGCAGTCCTCTGAAATCCTACAAGACTGGCACTGTGAGGATTGTGTTTTCCACCTCCTAGCCTGCTTCCCTGGATCCATTCATGTCAAATAACCTCCAGTCTGGAGATGTACTTCTCCTGCCTAGATTCTCTCTGCACTGGACAGGAGTACTTCATCCCCTTTGGAAAGCCCTGCTCAAGAGAGATGCCGAACGTGCTGGCTGTGTTTGCCCATTTTGTGGCTTCCGCCACCTGATCCTGCTCGTTAGGCCTGTTGGCTGAAGCAGAAGAGTTGTGCGTGGAAGTGGGTTGAGAAGGAGCCTTTGCCAGTTCTCAGACGTGTCTTTTAAATTACGCAGACTGATTCTGACGGTCAAGGGAAAGTGTTGCCCAATTTGACACTTCCTGCTGCAGTGGGCAAGAGTTTGGATGCGCGCTCTGTTGCAGTGGAGCACGGCAAAGGTAATTTCAGAGGGACTAAATGGTTACCTTTGTAAAGTTCTCTGGGGTGACATGGCTGGGGAGAAAGCAGAGTGAAATAAGCCCTCAGAGTAATGACAAACCTGTGTTATCTTTTGTTAGGGGTCTTGCCAGCAGCAGGAGAAGAGCAGAAGGAAGACAATGACTCCCCCTGGGATTCTGAGGTACCTGCTCTGGAGGTGGCAGTGAGGTCCCGCTGGATCAATGGCTTCTGGGCTCCTTTCCCTTTGCTGCTGCTTTTGCCCCACGCTTGCTCCTTGGACCTGGACATGCCAGTGCTGCAGACAAAGTGTTCAGTTAGTGCTGGGACAAAGTGAGGTCAAGCTAATGTCCTGGGTCTCCTGCAGCTGACCTCCCAGCTGGATTTGTAGAACAAAGCAGTAAAGCTTCTTGCTGCTTGCAGTCCTCTGAAATCCTACAAGACTGGCACTGTGAGGATTGTGTTTTCCACCTCCTAGCCTGCTTCCCTGGATCCATTCATGTCAAATAACCTCCAGTCTGGAGATGTATTTCTCCTGCCTCAATTCTCTCTGCATTGGGCAGGAGTACTTCATCCCCTTTGGAAAGCCCTGCTCAAGAGAGATGCCGAATGTGCTGGCTGTGTTTCCCGTTTTGTGGCTTCCTCCACCTGATCCCGCTCGTTAGGCCTGTTGACTGAAGCTGAAGTGCTGTGCGTGGAAGTGGGTTGAGAAGGAGCCTTTGCCAGTTCTCCGACGTGTCTTTTAAATTACACAGACTGATTCTGACGGTCCCTGGGATGTGTCGAAAAATGTGCTGCTTCCTGCTGCATTCGGCAATAGATTGGACGCGCGTGCTGTGTTAGTACGGAGCGGCAAAGGTAATTTCAGAGGGACTAAATGGCTACCTTTGAGAACTTCTCTGGGGTGACATGGCTGGGGAGAAAGCAGAGTGAAATAAGCCCTCAAAGACATGCCTGTTACCTTTTGTATAGGGGCCTTGCCAGCAGCAGAAGAGCAGAAGGAAGACAATGACTCCCCCTGGGATACTAAGGTACCTTCTCTGGAGGAGGCAGTGAGGTCCCGCTGAATCAATGGCGTCTGAGCTCCTTTCCCTTTGCTGCTGTTTTTGCCACACGCTTGCACCTTGGACCTGGACATGCCAGTGCTGCAGACAAAGTGTTCAGTTAGTGCTGGGACAAAGTGAGGTCAAGCTAATGACCTGGGTCTCCTGGCAGCTGACCTCCCAACTGGATTTCTAGAACAATGCAGTAAAGCTTCTTGCTGCTTGCAGTCCTCTGAAATCCTCCAAGACTGGCACTGTGAGGATTGTGTTTTCCACCTCCTAGCCTGCTTCCCTGGATCCATTCATTTCAAATGGTTCCCTTATGACCTACAGTCTGGAGATGTATTTCTCCTGCCTAGGTTCTCTCTGCATTGGGCAGAAGTACTTCATCCCCTTTGGAAAGCCCTGCTCAAGAGAGATGCCGAATGTGCTGGCTGTGTTTCCCGTTTTGTGGCTTCCTCCACCTGATCCCGCTCGTTAGGCCTGTTGACTGAAGCTGAAGTGCTGTGCGTGGAAGTGGGTTGAGAAGGAGCCTTTGCCAGTTCTCAGACGTGTCTTTTAAATTACGCAGACTGATTCCAAAGGTCAAGGGAAAGTGTCGACCAACTTGACACTTCGTGCTGCAGTGGGCAAGAGTTTGGATGCGCGCTCTGTTGCAGTGGAGCACGGCAAAGGTAATTTCAGAGGGACTAAATGGTTACCTTTGTAAAGTTCTCTGGGGTGACATGGCTGGGGAGAAAGCAGAGTGAAATAAGCCCTCAGAGTAATGACATGCCTCTTATGTCTTTTGTTAGGGGTCTTGCCAGCAGCAGCAGAAGAGCAGAAGGATAACAAAGACTTTTCCTGGGGAGATGATGACATTTCCTGGCTTTTGGAGGTAGCTGTTCTGGAGGGGGCAATGAGTTTCTTCTGGATCAATGATGTCTGGGCTCCTTTCCCTTTGCTGCTGCTTTTGCCACATGCTTGCACCTTGGGCCTGGACATGCCAGTGCTGCAGACAAACGGTTCAGTTAGTGCTGGGACAAAGTGAGGTCAGCTAATGTCCTGGGTCTCCTTGCAGCTGACCTCCCAGCTGGATTAATAGAACAAAGCAGTAAAGCTTCCCGCTGCTTGCAGTCCTCTGAAATCCTACAAGACTGGCACTGTGAGGATTGTGTTTTCCACCTCCTAGCCTGCTTCCCTGGATCCATTCATGTCAAATGGTTCCCTTATGACCTACAGTCTGGAGATGTATTTCCCTCCGGTCTAGGTTCTCTCTGCATTGTGCAGGAGTACTTCATCCCCTTTGGAAAGCCCTGCTCAAGAGAGATGCCGAACGTGCTGGCTGTGTTTGCCTCTTTTGTTCCTTCCGTCACCTGATCGTGCTCTTTAGGGCTTTTGGCTAAAGCAGAAGTGTTGTGCGTGGAAGTAGGTTGAGAAGGGGCCTTTGCCAGTTCTCAGACGTGTCTTTTAAATTCCACAGACTGATTCCAAAGGTCATGGGAAAGTGTCGACCAATTTGACACTTCCTGCTGCAGTGGGCAAGAGTTTGGATGCGCGCTCTGTTGCAGTGGAGCACGGCAAAGGTAATTTCAGAGGGACTAAATGGTTACCTTTGTAAAGTTCTCTGGGGTGACATGGACTGGGGAGAAAGCAGAGTGAAATAAGCCCTCAGAGTAATGACCAACCTGTTATCTTTTGTTAGGGGTCTTGCCAGCAGCAGGAGAAGAGCAGAAGGAAGACAATGACTCCCCCTGGGATTCTGAGGTACCTGCTCTGGAGGTGGCAGTGAGGTCCCGCTGGATCAATGGCTTCTGGGCTCCTTTCCCTTTGCTGCTGCTTTTGCCCCACGCTTGCACCTTGGACCTGGACATGCCAGTGCTGCAGACAAAGTGTTCAGTTAGTGCTGGGACAAAGTGAGGTCAAGCTAATGTCCTGGGTCTCCTTGCAGCTGACCTCCCAGCTGGATTTGTAGAACAAAGCAGTAAAGCTTCTTGCTGCTTGCAGTCCTCTGAAATCCTACAAGACTGGCACTGTGAGGATTGTGTTTTCCACCTCCTAGCCTGCTTCCCTGGATCCATTCATGTCAAATAACCTCCAGTCTGGAGATGTATTTCTCCTGCCTCAGTTCTCTCTGCATTGGGCAGGAGTACTTCATCCCCTTTGGAAAGCCCTGCTCAAGAGAGATGCCGAATGTGCTGGCTGTGTTTCCCGTTTTGTGGCTTCCTCCACCTGATCCCGCTCGTTAGGCCTGTTGACTGAAGCTGAAGTGCTGTGCGTGGAAGTGGGTTGAGAAGGAGCCTTTGCCAGTTCTCCGACGTGTCTTTTAAATTACACAGACTGATTCTGACGGTCCCTGGGATGTGTCGAAAAATGTGCTGCTTCCTGCTGCATTCGGCAATAGATTGGATGCGCGTGCTGTGTTAGTACGGAGCGGCAAAGGTAATTTCAGAGGGACTAAATGGCTACCTTTGAGAACTTCTCTGGGGTGACATGGCTGGGGAGAAAGCAGAGTGAAATAAGCACTCAAAGACATGCCTGTTACCTTTTGTATAGGGGCCTTGCCAGCAGCAGAAGAGCAGAAGGAAGACAATGACTCCCCCTGGGATACTAAGGTACCTTCTCTGGAGGAGGCAGTGAGGTCCCGCTGAATCAATGGCGTCTGAGCTCCTTTCCCTTTGCTGCTGTTTTTGCCACACGCTTGCACCTTGGACCTGGACATGCCAGTGCTGCAGACAAAGTGTTCAGTTAGTGCTGGGACAAAGTGAGGTCAAGCTAATGACCTGGGTCTCCTGGCAGCTGACCTCCCAACTGGATTTCTAGAACAATGCAGTAAAGCTTCTTGCTGCTTGCAGTCCTCTGAAATCCTACAAGACTGGCACTGTGAGGATTGTGTTTTCCACCTCCTAGCCTGCTTCCCTGGATCCATTCATTTCAAATGGTTCCCTTATGACCTACAGTCTGGAGATGTATTTCTCCTGCCTAGGTTCTCTCTGCATTGTGCAGGAGTACTTCATCCCCTTTGGAAAGCCCTGCTCAAGAGAGATGCCGAATGTGCTGGCTGTGTTTCCCGTTTTGTGGCTTCCTCCACCTGATCCCGCTCGTTAGGCCTGTTGACTGAAGCTGAAGTGCTGTGCGTGGAAGTGGGTTGAGAAGGAGCCTTTGCCAGTTCTCAGACGTGTCTTTTAAATTACGCAGACTGATTCCAAAGGTCAAGGGAAAGTGTCGACCAACTTGACACTTCGTGCTGCAGTGGGCAAGAGTTTGGATGCGCGCTCTGTTGCAGTGGAGCATGGCAAAGGTAATTTCAGAGGGACTAAATGGTTACCTTTGTAAAGTTCTCTGGGGTGACATGGCTGGGGAGAAAGCAGAGTGAAATAAGCCCTCAGAGTAATGACATGCCTCTTACGTCTTTTGTTAGGGGTCTTGCCAGCAGCAGAAGAAGAGCAGAAGGATAACAAAGACTTTTCCTGGGGAGATGATGACATTTCCTGGCTTTTGGAGGTAGCTGTTCTGGAGGGGGCAATGAGTTTCTTCTGGATCAATGATGTCTGGGCTCCTTTCCCTTTGCTGCTGCTTTTGCCACATGCTTGCACCTTGGGCCTGGACATGCCAGTGCTGCAGACAAACGGTTCAGTTAGTGCTGGGACAAAGTGAGGTCAGCTAATGTCCTGGGTCTCCTTGCAGCTGACCTCCCAGCTGGATTAATAGAACAAAGCAGTAAAGCTTCCCGCTGCTTGCAGTCCTCTGAAATCCTACAAGACTGGCACTGTGAGGATTGTGTTTTCCACCTCCTAGCCTGCTTCCCTGGATCCATTCATGTCAAATGGTTCCCTTATGACCTACAGTCTGGAGATGTATTTCTCCTGCCTCGGTTCTCTCTGCATTGGGGAGGAGTACTTCATCCCCTTTGGAAAGCCCTGCTCAAGAGAGATGCCGAACGTGCTGGCTGTGTTTGCCTCTTTTGTTCCTTCCGTCACCTGATCGTGCTCATTAGGGCTTTTGGCTAAAGCAGAAGTGTTGTGCGTGGAAGTGGGTTGAGAAGGAGCCTTTGCCAGTTCTCAGACGTGTCTTTTAAATTACACAGACTGATTCCAAAGGTCAAGGGAAAGTGTTGCCCAATTTGACACTTCCTGCTGCAGTGGGCAAGAGTTTGGATGCGCGCTCTGTTGCAGTGGAGCACGGCAAAGGTAATTTCAGAGGGACTAAATGGTTACCTTTGTAAAGTTCTCTGGGGTGACATGACTGGGGAGAAAGCAGAGTGAAATAAGCCCTCAGAGTAATGACCAACCTGTTATCTTTTGTTAGGGGTCTTGCCAGCAGCAGGAGAAGAGCAGAAGGAAGACAATGACTCCCCCTGGGATTCTGAGGTACCTGCTCTGGAGGTGGCAGTGAGGTCCCGCTGGATCAATGGCTTCTGGGCTCCTTTCCCTTTGCTGCTGCTTTTGCCCCACGCTTGCACCTTGGACCTGGACATGCCAGTGCTGCAGACAAAGTGTTCAGTTAGTGCTGGGACAAAGTGAGGTCAAGCTAATGTCCTGGGTCTCCTTGCAGCTGACCTCCCAGCTGGATTTGTAGAACAAAGCAGTAAAGCTTCTTGCTGCTTGCAGTCCTCTGAAATCCTACAAGACTGGCACTGTGAGGATTGTGTTTTCCACCTCCTAGCCTGCTTCCCTGGATCCATTCATGTCAAATAACCTCCAGTCTGGAGATGTATTTCTCCTGCCTCAGTTCTCTCTGCATTGGGCAGGAGTACTTCATCCCCTTTGGAAAGCCCTGCTCAAGAGAGATGCCGAATGTGCTGGCTGTGTTTCCCGTTTTGTGGCTTCCTCCACCTGATCCCGCTCGTTAGGCCTGTTGACTGAAGCTGAAGTGCTGTGCGTGGAAGTGGGTTGAGAAGGAGCCTTTGCCAGTTCTCCGACGTGTCTTTTAAATTACACAGACTGATTCTGACGGTCCCTGGGATGTGTCGAAAAATGTGCTGCTTCCTGCTGCATTCGGCAATAGATTGGACGCGCGTGCTGTGTTAGTACGGAGCGGCAAAGGTAATTTCAGAGGGACTAAATGGCTACCTTTGAGAACTTCTCTGGGGTGACATGGCTGGGGAGAAAGCAGAGTGAAATAAGCACTCAAAGACATGCCTGTTACCTTTTGTATAGGGGCCTTGCCAGCAGCAGAAGAGCAGAAGGAAGACAATGACTCCCCCTGGGATACTAAGGTACCTTCTCTGGAGGAGGCAGTGAGGTCCCGCTGAATCAATGGCGTCTGAGCTCCTTTCCCTTTGCTGCTGTTTTTGCCACACGCTTGCACCTTGGACCTGGACATGCCAGTGCTGCAGACAAAGTGTTCAGTTAGTGCTGGGACAAAGTGAGGTCAAGCTAATGACCTGGGTCTCCTGGCAGCTGACCTCCCAACTGGATTTCTAGAACAATGCAGTAAAGCTTCTTGCTGCTTGCAGTCCTCTGAAATCCTCCAAGACTGGCACTGTGAGGATTGTGTTTTCCACCTCCTAGCCTGCTTCCCTGGATCCATTCATTTCAAATGGTTCCCTTATGACCTACAGTCTGGAGATGTATTTCTCCTGCCTAGGTTCTCTCTGCATTGGGCAGGAGTACTTCATCCCCTTTGGAAAGCCCTGCTCAAGAGAGATGCCGAATGTGCTGGCTGTGTTTCCCGTTTTGTGGCTTCCTCCACCTGATCCCGCTCGTTAGGCCTGTTGGCTGAAGCTGAAGTGCTGTGCGTGGAAGTGGGTTGAGAAGGAGCCTTTGCCAGTTCTCCGACGTGTCTTTTAAATTACGCAGACTGATTCCAAAGGTCAAGGGAAAGTGTTGCCCAACTTGACACTTCGTGCTGCAGTGGGCAAGAGTTTGGATGCGCGCTCTGTTGCAGTGGAGCATGGCAAAGGTAATTTCAGAGGGACTAAATGGTTACCTTTGTAAAGTTCTCTGGGGTGACATGGCTGGGGAGAAAGCAGAGTGAAATAAGCCCTCAGAGTAATGACATGCCTCTTACGTCTTTTGTTAGGGGTCTTGCCAGCAGCAGAAGAAGAGCAGAAGGATAACAAAGACTTTTCCTGGGGAGATGATGACATTTCCTGGCTTTTGGAGGTAGCTGTTCTGGAGGGGGCAATGAGTTTCTTCTGGATCAATGATGTCTGGGCTCCTTTCCCTTTGCTGCTGCTTTTGCCACATGCTTGCACCTTGGGCCTGGACATGCCAGTGCTGCAGACAAACGGTTCAGTTAGTGCTGGGACAAAGTGAGGTCAGCTAATGTCCTGGGTCTCCTTGCAGCTGACCTCCCAGCTGGATTAATAGAACAAAGCAGTAAAGCTTCCCGCTGCTTGCAGTCCTCTGAAATCCTACAAGACTGGCACTGTGAGGATTGTGTTTTCCACCTCCTAGCCTGCTTCCCTGGATCCATTCATGTCAAATGGTTCCCTTATGACCTACAGTCTGGAGATGTATTTCTCCTGCCTCGGTTCCCTCTGCATTGGGGAGGAGTACTTCATCCCCTTTGGAAAGCCCTGCTCAAGAGAGATGCCGAACGTGCTGGCTGTGTTTGCCTCTTTTGTTCCTTCCGTCACCTGATCGTGCTCTTTAGGGCTTTTGGCTAAAGCAGAAGTGTTGTGCGTGGAAGTAGGTTGAGAAGGAGCCTTTGCCAGTTCTCAGACGTGTCTTTTAAATTCCACAGACTGATTCCAAAGGTCAAGGGAAAGTGTCGACCAATTTGACACTTCCTGCTGCAGTGGGCAAGAGTTTGGATGCGCGCTCTGTTGCAGTGGAGCACGGCAAAGGTAATTTCAGAGGGACTAAATGGTTACCTTTGTAAAGTTCTCTGGGGTGACATGGCTGGGGAGAAAGCAGAGTGAAATAAGCCCTCAGAGTAATGACATGCCTCTTACGTCTTTTGTTAGGGGTCTTGCCAGCAGCAGGAGAAGAGCAGAAGGAAGACAATGACTCCCCCTGGGATTCTGAGGTACCTGCTCTGGAGGTGGCAGTGAGGTCCCGCTGGATCAATGGCTTCTGGGCTCCTTTCCCTTTGCTGCTGCTTTTGCCCCACGCTTGCACCTTGGACCTGGACATGCCAGTGCTGCAGACAAACGGTTCAGTTAGTGCTGGGACAAAGTGAGGTCAAGCTAATGTCCTGGGTCTCCTTGCAGCTGACCTCCCAGCTGGATTTGTAGAACAAAGCCGTAAAGCTTCTTGCTGCTTGCAGTCCTCTGAAATCCTACAAGACTGGCACTGTGAGGATTGTGTTTTCCACCTCCTAGCCTGCTTCCCTGGATCCATTCATGTCAAATAACCTCCAGTCTGGAGATGTATTTCTCCTGTCTAGGTTCTCTCTGCATTGTGCAGGAGTACTTCATCCCCTTTGGAAAGCCCTGCTCAAGAGAGATGCCGAATGTGCTGGCTGTGTTTCCCGTTTTGTGGCTTCCTCCACCTGATCCCGCTCGTTAGGCCTGTTGACTGAAGCTGAAGTGCTGTGCGTGGAAGTGGGTTGAGAAGGAGCCTTTGCCAGTTCTCCGACGTGTCTTTTAAATTACACAGACTGATTCTGACGGTCCCTGGGATGTGTCGAAAAATGTGCTGCTTCCTGCTGCATTCGGCAATAGATTGGACGCGCGTGCTGTGTTAGTACGGAGCGGCAAAGGTAATTTCAGAGGGACTAAATGGCTACCTTTGAGAACTTCTCTGGGGTGACATGGCTGGGGAGAAAGCAGAGTGAAATAAGCACTCAAAGACATGCCTGTTACCTTTTGTATAGGGGCCTTGCCAGCAGCAGAAGAGCAGAAGGAAGACAATGACTCCCCCTGGGATACTAAGGTACCTTCTCTGGAGGAGGCAGTGAGGTCCCGCTGAATCAATGGCGTCTGAGCTCCTTTCCCTTTGCTGCTGTTTTTGCCACACGCTTGCACCTTGGACCTGGACATGCCAGTGCTGCAGACAAAGTGTTCAGTTAGTGCTGGGACAAAGTGAGGTCAAGCTAATGACCTGGGTCTCCTGGCAGCTGACCTCCCAACTGGATTTCTAGAACAATGCAGTAAAGCTTCCCGCTGCTTGCAGTCCTCTGAAATCCTACAAGACTGGCACTGTGAGGATTGTGTTTTCCACCTCCTAGCCTGCTTCCCTGGATCCATTCATTTCAAATGGTTCCCTTATGACCTACAGTCTGGAGATGTATTTCTCCTGTCTAGGTTCTCTCTGCATTGTGCAGGAGTACTTCATCCCCTTTGGAAAGCCCTGCTCAAGAGAGATGCCGAATGTGCTGGCTGTGTTTCCCGTTTTGTGGCTTCCTCCACCTGATCCCGCTCGTTAGGCCTGTTGACTGAAGCTGAAGTGCTGTGCGTGGAAGTGGGTTGAGAAGGGGCCTTTGCCAGTTCTCAGACGTGTCTTTTAAATTACGCAGACTGATTCCAAAGGTCAAGGGAAAGTGTCGACCAACTTGACACTTCCTGCTGCAGTGGGCAAGAGTTTGGATGCGCGCTCTGTTGCAGTGGAGCACGGCAAAGGTAATTTCAGAGGGACTAAATGGTTACCTTTGTAAAGTTCTCTGGGGTGACATGGCTGGGGAGAAAGCAGAGTGAAATAAGTACTCAGAGTAACAACACACTTTTTCCCTTTTTTCTAGGTATCGTGCCAGCAGCAGGAGCAGAGCAGAAGGAATATTTTGACCCTTCTTCTAAGAATAAGGTCCTTAGCTCTGTTCCAGATGAATTGCATTGCCTTTGGCTGAAGTCAGATGTAGTGTGATGCTGCAGTCTTGATGAGCATTCGTTTCTCCACTGTGTCTCTGTTTTCTTGCTCATTTAGGTTCCTACGCTGGAGGCAGAAGATCTTCAGCTAAGATCTGATTCTTCAAGTCAAACAGATTCTCAGCTGGACAGACAGGTGACTCTAATAGAGGCAGAAGCAGATATCCCTAAATAGAGCCTGTCAGTGTAAGCAGAGGTGTTCTGACTTCGGAATTCATTTTGAAAAACTGCTGAGAGGAGGTGATTGAGTCTGGACCTGTGCTTTACTTCAGACCTCATTTTGTTTGCATTCTGAAGCAGAAGGGCTGGAATAAGCCTTGCTCCAAGTCCCATCCAGCTTCACTTTGAACACTTCCACAACCGGGTCCAGTGTCCCACCACAGTCCTTGCAAACAATTTACCCCTTATGTCCCATCTAAGTCTACCCTCTTTTCATTTTAAATGATTGCCTCTTCTTCTGTCGCTACAGGCCTTGGTAAAAATATCTCTCCCTCTATTTACACTGAAAGACAGCAGTAAGTTCTGCCCAGAGCCTGCTTTTCTCAGGCTGAAAATCCCAAGTCTCTCAGCCTTTTTCATGGGAGAGCTGTTCCAGCCCTCCAAACATCTTTGTGGCATTCCTCCATCCATGTCTTGCTTGTGCTGGTGGCTGTGGAGCTGGATGCAGGACTCCAAGTGGAGTCTCATGAGATCAGAGTAGAAAGGGAGAATTGCCTCGCTCGACCTGCTGGCCAGCCTGATGACCAATCTAGTTATATAATCCCATCAGTAAAAGCATCTCTTGTGTTGTCATGTTGTCATGTTCTTACCGATTTCTCCATGCTCATGGAACACTATGTCTTTAGCCATTGGTCAGGCAGCTGCTGGAGAAGCCTGATGAAGTTCTCAAAAAGAACTCCCTGGCAGAACCTTCACTTGGAGCTATGAAGACCCACAGCAAGGACCTGAAGGAAGAGAAACCGCTGATGCAGGAGAAACTGGAGAGGTCTGAAGCTAAGGTATGGGAAAGCCTGTCTCTTGGCAGGGCTCAAGGCCTTCTTTGTAGCGCACTAGAGCAGGGAAGTGATTCTTCCTTGAGAAGAACACAGGGTGGTTCAGTGTGCAGCTAGCTGTGATGGGAAGGAACAGCACTGCTGCCTTTGGTGTCTGCCTGTTGGCACGACTTGAAGTGACAGTGGAGGGCTGCACTAAGGTGGCGCAGGGACCAAAAAATTATATGCGGAAGATTTACTCGAGGAGGATAAAAGAATTTTTGCTCAGGGAAGTTTTGGCTGCTAGGAAAGGCCCAGCGTGGGGGGAGATTATTTCCCATGAAAAGCACTGTCTGTATTTCTCTGCCTGTCTGTTTAAGAAGCTAACTCCACTGTTGCAAGAAGAGGTAACACATTCTGACAGACATGTTGTGGGGCCCCTGCCAGGGGAGAGAAGAAGTCCATAGAAGGACAGGGAGAGAACACAGCCTTGAAGTTGTTGTCGTGGGGTAAAAAAGTGTTTTGCCCGGGAGTTAGAAAAGTGGTAACCCCCGAGGGGGTGGTGTTCTTGGTGTAGGGCCCAATCAGAAGCTACATTTTGCTCCTTTGAAATCAACATATTATAACAGACCGGAAAAGAAGGGAGATGATGTAGCTGGAAAAGAAGTAGCCATAATCTTTCCCTTTTGTGCCTCCAGTTCTCCATCCTGCCGCAGGGGGGAGGGAGAGTGGCGAGCCAGTGAGCAGCACTGTGGCTTGGAGAGTCTCAATGGGAGCACTAAACTGGGGAGTACCATTCCTAAACCACGACACCACCAACGCACTACAACTTGTGTTTGGAGTCCTTGAGAAAGGAGAGAAATGTTGTGGCAGCCCACAGGAAATGCTCTAAGAAATCAGTGTAGGCATAGGAGAGGGCCCAGTATAAAAGAGGAAGAGGTAACAGGTTTTGAGAGTTTTCATCAGTGTCAAAGCAGCCCACTTGTTTTGAACAAACGTAAGCCGTCTGCTGAGGATTCTTGTTGGGGTTTGGCATCTGCAGGAACCGAAGGAGCATCATATCCAGAAGGAATGTTTTGCTGCGTCATTGAAGAATGCCCCAATGGAGAAGGAAATAACAACTTCCAGGAACCTGCAAGGCCTTCCTCCTTCATGCAGCATGTCTTTACCTGCAGCTATCGGCCAGCTGCGAGACCGCATTCACTGGTAAGACAGTGGAGCAAAGCTTCACTTTTTGTGATTGTGTAAAAACAACGGGACTTACTTGTATCCCAGCGAGATACTACTACATGATTTTCAAAGATGCTTTTATTTTAGATGAGGTTCTTTCACACTGTTCCTTTGGGATTTGTGCTCTTGTGGACTTCTGTCATAAGGCCGGTACTTCTTTTTCAGTCTCGAAGTTGAGTACGCCAGGCTGGAAGCCACAGTCCAGCAACAAGCCCAAACCATTGAAATAATTGAGAAGTTCAGGCAAGCCCAAAAGGTACTCGGGGCCTTCCCTTTCATGACCCACGGAGCCTAGTTCCGTATTCAGGTGGGGAAATTTTACGATGAGCTTTCCCTAGAGAGAGTCTAGGAGAGATCAGTTCCTCTTTCTACTGACTGTAGACTGCCCTGAAAGTCCTGTCTGTTCCCCAGCTTCCTGGCATTTTGAGTTGTGCCGTGAGACTAAACCAAATCCTACTTATTGCTGTCTGTGTTAGGGGTTGACAGTAATGCACTTAAGTATTAGTGCATTACCAGGTTTCGGTGTTTTCTGCTTTAGACCAGTCGGGAGGTTGAGGCCTCAGACAGCAGTTCAGACAGTCCTACAGTAGAGGGATTTGGTACCTTTGCTTGTGGGCTTTCCATGGGCTCTGGTGATGCCGAGCACTTCTTCCTGGAGGAATGGCATGAAGCTGTGTCAGGGGAGGTTTGCTTCAGATGTTAGGAAAAGGTTCTTCAGCCAGAGGGCAGTTGGACCTTTTCTCCATGCAGGAGACTTTCTTGGCACATAACTGCTCCACCCACCCTCCCTGTTTTACGGAGCACAGGGGGCAGTTGCAAGGGAATATTTTCTATTCTTGCTATCCTGTCCACCCTCACAGCTGCTGCCAACTCTTTCTCTCCCACAGACATGCAAGTGATCCATCATTCACAGAGGAGCGAGGCCCAAGCTGCCATAAGAAAGACAGCCATCTCTCTGTGGCAGTAACTGTGGTTTAAACATGCTTCAAAATGGCTTTTTGTAGTCTCTTTGCTGGCTCACTGTAGCAGTTCGTTTGGATACATGTCCGGAATAAAGACAAGTGCCAGAAATACTCAAACACACAAAATATCTTTTATTACAGTGAGAATAATAATAATAGTAATAAACTTAGCAAGAGGAATTAAAAACTAAAAAAGGATACAAAATAACTACCTTATCGGGTGGCATTAAAACAAATGCTACAAACAGCATTTAATACAGTATTAACTAGTGAAAAGGGATACCAAAAAAGGATCTTAACACAATATTAGGGATAACAAGATATTGGTTAGTAAAAAGGGAAACTAAAGGAAAGATACTATAAACATAAAAGGGGAATTAAAGGAACACTAAAAGGATATTAAAAAGTTTGTTCTCTCAGTTGCTTTCTATCAAAAAACTGTGCTTACCCACACAGACAGGCCAGGGCTGTCAGGATCTGCAGCAGCTGGTCAGTGCCCGTGCTTAGCGGGCATCCCCGCGGAGCAACACAGTCTCGGTGGTAGGATGAGGATCGCTCAACTCAGCAGACCCGACACCCCATTTTTATCAGTTCCACATTACACTACGTAGGACCAGTACACAGTATAAGGTGATGCCTGAGTGGCAGCCAAACCCCGCCTAATCATCACCTAATGGCAACAGTCTGCGCATGCCCTACTTGTAGGGCAAGGGGCGAGCGACCCCTGCCCACAGAATCTTCCTCCCATCATCATCTTTCTCACCCCTATGTATGACCTCTACCATTGTGTTTCAAGGGTAGATGTATCTATCTTGCAATATGTAGCAAAACCAAGGAAGAACTCAGCTCTGATAATAGGGGATATCAAGCTGACTTGCTAAAAAGCACAATGGACCTTACAATTCGCTTGTGCCATGAAGTTACATTGTACCATACTCTAGCTGGTTTCACATCCTAATATGATTCCGTTCTCACGCCTCTATGCTCCATTGATCATCTAATTCAAAAGTACCCCCCTTACACTCGTGCTTTCTTCTTCCCAAGACCCCCCACGACAAGTGTTATCCCATGCAGGAATGTCCTGAAAAGATATCCTGAGGTGTTCTCATTGGCCCCTTTTAACCCCTTCCTATTGGTTGTTAACCCCTTCCTGCGACCTGTAATTGGTTACCCTGTGAATCTTCCTAACCCTATAAATGTAACATCCCCAACAATAAACTCTCTCTTGCCTCCTCCCCACGCTGGTGTGCTGTCTCTGTGCCTCCATGGGACCACTTGAGTGGGGGGAGGAGAGAGCACCTCTCCCCTCCAGGCTCAGGACCTGAAGAAACCCCTGACTCTGGAGTCCCCTCCCCTATCCACATTAAACCGTCGGAAATGGTTCCTCAGATGGAAATGGAACTAGAACTGGTGCGCCCCTCTCCATAGGGGGAAAGGGATCCAGATCTCTCCAGTGTAATTAACCCAGCAGTCCTTGGGCCATTTCAGCGAAGACTCCGAGGCAAACTACACGGAGAGGGGTACTCTGGAGCTGAGAATCATGCCAAGGGAGCAAGACGAGCTCTCCTACCCATTAAGACCTGGATCCTAGGGCAGAGAGAGTCCCTTACTCTCAAGTGGGAAACAGTGGAGCTGTGGCTCAGGGACAGCTCTGACTCAGCATGGATGGCACCAGCAGGGACTGAGTCCACCCTCACCCCTAGAACATTCCCACCCCTAGAACACCCCTACTCCTAGAACAGACTAATTTGTCTATAATGTGAGGAAATGAAGTACCAAGTCACCACATTCCATATTGCCTAAATAGCAGCAAGAGGCAGTAAGAAATGCAAAAGAACTGCACATTTTGTGTAAAGCTTTGGAAGGCTGTAGAGACCTTTCATGCTCAGATAGTCCAAAGCAGAGCACAAAGGATCTGGCAGCAATCATTCTGGATGCACCACAGCTAAATGATAGATCTGGCCTTGGCTGTTGCTGGTATAAGAGTGATGCGCCGAGCTGAAGGGTGATGCTGCTTGCATGCCTCTCATCTTTCATGGGTTAGCCCAGAAGGACCCACAACATGTATTATTGAGCAGTGATGATTCAGCATCACCTGTTGATGACAGGTTTTGAGATGGAGTATTGAGGCCAGGTCGTGACGAAACACTGGGAATTGCCAAGAGACTTCCATGGATGGCCCAGAAAAGACAATTGTCTTAAATCATATGAGGCTAAACCTTTACAGCAGAACTTAGATAAATAAACATTTAAAAAATATATGGCCAAATAGAAGTATTTAAATTATGTTTTTTACACATAATGTTTTAGCAACGTTTAAGCAGTTCCTGCACAGTCTTACAAAAATTCACAACTCTGATTTCTCTTAAATCCCCCAAAACAAAATGGATTTCATGATCCCAACCCAACCTCAGAATGGTTGGCGCACTGGAAGTCCCACCTAGGGGGGAGGGTGGCCAAAGCAGATCAAATCAACACGATGCAGCCATCGCATGGTCGCACCCTACCATCTGGACATGTAGAAGCTGGACTTGCGTGCGACTTTGGGTGGTAGCTATAATTCTCTCTTTTTCTTTCTCTTTCTTTACTTCTCCTAATTTCCTTTCTTGATATCTGGGTAACTTAAAGCTGGATGGGTTGGATTATGCTAAATTGTAAGGGTTAGCATGCGCTAAGTCAATGCTTTGTGAAATGCTTTATTTTGGTTGAATGTTGCCCTTCAAACTTTTGCCAAGTTCCCTTATTTTCTGAAGTTTGCCGGTAAAAGTGTGTTATTTGACCTCCTGAGAAACGTGTGCAGCATCTTCTCTCGTGCACACTCTCAAGGTATTAAAAGAACTCAAGGCCCCTTTAATAAACTTGGTGGGTGAATTTTTGGAGCCTCGTATATTTTTAAAGTAAAACCCCTTTGATATGCTTGTAGCTCGAACCTGGGTTTTTACATACGGCTGTGAGTAAAATAGTTACTGGGCTGACAGCAAGACTACTCCTTCTTCCTCTCTATCATGGTGTGGCTGTCCCTTGTATCGCACTGGGAAGCAGGAATGCCTCAGCAGTCCAACTGCTGTTGAAAACTGTCTGCTTGAAAAGCTTTTTGGGTGAGCTCATGTCATTCTACCTTCCAGTTTGGAAGTTTGATCTATACTATTTCCATGAGTTGGTGGATTATGAAGAAACTGCCAAACATTAAATATGCAGGGATGATGGCTGCAGGATACTGTGAGCTGTAGGTGACAGTTGCTTCAAAATGACCTTTGTCCCGGTCATCATGTCCTGCCTATGTGTTGCTCTCAGTTTGACCTAATGGTCCTAGCATACATCAGGCCTTAGCATAAGCAAAGTGCTAGCCAAAACCTGATCAGGAGGAGTGTGAGCAGCCACACACATCCTCGCAGGCTGCCTCATTCTGAACACCTTCCCTTTTGTTGAGTTAAATTTAATACTTACATCTTCAAGATAACATGTGGTTTTGGACAGGTATCCAGTTTAAGCAATACCTGTCCTTTAAGCTCTTCGGTTAAACCTACAACAGCTGGAACTGCCATGACTTCATTAAACACTGTATTGCTCAAACAATTATGTGTTCTGTTGGCCTTTATTCATAGAGGGATTGGTCCCCAATGCAAGAATCTTCTTGAATGAAGCTTTCATCAAGCTTCAAAAAAACTCTTAACTCACTAAAAGTACTTCAATACTCAGTGCCTCATAAAAGAATGAGCTACATGTGATTGCAGAAATAAGTGATAACAATGAGATCACTTCTTACTGGGGAAGTACAGAATTCCCATTTTGTCCTTCTTGACAGATTAGAAGACTGAAATCAATCTGAAACAGCTTTTAGATGCCTAAACTTTCCCTGCCTTCTCAGGAAATACGCTAATTTGCTATGAAGTTGAATTGGGGTCAGGTGAAGAACTTGCACTACCCTTGCCCTCCCATTTTCTTGAGCAATACTTGGGGTGTTCAGAACCAGCCAAGTGCTGGTGAGCCATAGGAAATACGACAATTAACACTGAGAGCCAGAGACAAAATATATTTATAAAAACATATGACTTTGACAAATCATGATTTCTTGCCCTTTTCCTGAAACTCCAGCACCTTCCCTAAGGGATGCTTTACATGCCCAATCCCTAAACTTTGCCAATACAGAAGTTACTGAGAAGGAAAGGACAGCCAAAACATTTGGGATGGTCTTTTCGTTTTGGGGTTTTTTTCCAGAAAATCTAATTCCAGACTGAGCACAAACCTTTGAAATGTTACAGAAGGAAGGAATGAATGCGTTAAAGTGTTGGAAATTTTGACATAAATATCTTGGCTTGTATGCAGCATTCATCTGCATTGGTTACAGGTTACATACTACAGAGCTATGAAGCTTCAACATGACTGTATGCTTTGGGATAATCTCTGGCATCCTGTGCAAGGCGGCAGACTTCTTCAATGCAGAATAAACCAAAACCTCAGGATAAGTGTGGACTAAAGGACACAGAAATATATAATACCTGCTGGACCCCTGGTGACTGTGATTATAAGTAGACTTTAATTGGTTGACCTCTCTAATTTCTGAGTAAGCAAAGGACAAAAATATCATCTCTTCCCACAGGAGTGCACAGCTGTAGCTTGCACACCTTTAATTCTTTCCTTGTTGTGAGGTAGATGTTTTTAAAAATTACCCTGCACAGGTATTTCAGACAACATGTCTCTTAAATTTTTTGCTAAATGAATAACTTATTGCAAATCACCTCATAAGTTATCTTGTTAGATTTCCTACATCCTTCAGCTTTCCTTTCTGTACACACACATCAAGAAAGGTAGTATTGCATAGGTGTAAATCGGGCTAGAATTAGCTTGTATGATCTGCTGTAGAAATATGCTTTAGATAAGGTAAAAAGTCTTTAAGGATTAATTCTAGGTTTCTGCACATGTGGTATTTACTCTCCACGCTGCTATAAGCATTGAGGTATGAAAACAAAGAGATTGGTATTTTTAAGAAAGTCTACATTGAAAATACAATTTTTATTTCGATCACAGTCCTGCTCCAGATATAATCAGCATTAAAATTATTGTTTTCTGAAATGTGGCTAGTTCTATAATTAAAATAATAAGACGGACTAAGTAAGAGTAGGGAAAAAACACTGCTGCTGTACTGCTGTCTGGACACAGCCATAGAAATTTCACAGGCAGTTATTATTGCATTTTACATTCATCCTGTTGTAATGAGATAGTTTTGAAATTATAATGTTCAGATAGTAAAACTGA
Organism: Pipra filicauda; assembly: GCF_003945595.2. NCBI lineage: Eukaryota > Metazoa > Chordata > Aves > Passeriformes > Pipridae > Pipra > Pipra filicauda. The sequence continues at coordinate 35,680 of NW_024105045.1, read as the reverse complement.
GAAGGGCCCCAGCATTTACGAAGCAGATAGTAATCTTCCCTTCACTCTGATGCATTTGCAGAGTTTATCTATCCTGCTGTAACATTCCTGCCCCAGAGCTGCAAGTTCAGCCACAAGTTTTACTTTTCAAAACATACACAGGGTTCTTTACTATCTCGAGATACTGTAAAGAGAAGAGGCCACACACTTTTCCTCAAGACTACTTTTACTGATAATTTTAGGGGAAAAAATAAGACAACTTGGCATCCAAAGGGTGTCATACTATCAAAACAAAGCATATGCCTTTGCTTTTATCTGCTCTAGTCCTCATGGCCACCTCCCTAGCTGGGACTTGAGGCCCACTGGCCATTCTGGGGTTCCAGGGTGAGGGGCAGTGTTCTCACTGTCCCTGCCAACATGAGGCTGGGTTAGGGGCTGCAGGAGCTGTGGTGTGTTGAAGCATTCCTGGACTGCCTTTGACTGACAGCTGCTCCGGGGGCTCCAGGGGCCTGCCATGAGGGATACGTCACCATCTCACCTCCGTGAGGTTCGACCCATTCCTTCCCCTCCACACACACACACACACACCCACACCCCTCCGAGGTGGTTCCAACCCAACAATATTTTTACTGATTCAGTGTCTCACACCTCCCAGAACAAATCACTGGGAATATCCTGTATTTGACATCGGTTCACTTTCAGTGTGGCCACCACTCTGGAGGGTGCAGCTGGGGGAGCAAATGATAAGGAAAGGATAGGGAGTGTGTTGGACGTAGGGAATTTCAGAAGAAACATATATAAAAAAAGAATTTTCTGCTAGTATGATTGAAATATTAGCAGTCTAATCCAAGCATCAATAATAGTTCAAATCTAATAATTATGGAAGAAAGAGAAAGAATATTTCAATGCAGTAAAAGCTTCAATAGTAATATAATAATGAAAAGGATGCGGTTACAATTATTTTCACCCTGTTTAGCTTCTAGATCCTTTCTGCCTCACTCTTTCCATGCTCCTCCTAAGGTTGATGGTTTCATTTTGGGGATTCCTGTTGAGGGGGAGTTTTGGCCCATTGCCAGCATCTGGAGTTATTTGCTGGAGGAGTACAAGGTTCTTGATGGTGTTTTCCTCTCCCTCATTTTAGGACCCACATGGGGTCGCATTTACATATTTACTAACACACTTTTACACCTTCTTCTTTTTTCATTGCTCTTCAGCTCCACATTACATTTGAATTTATGATATATGGTGCATTTTAAATGTGTTAGAAATACTTGTTCTTTTTTCTCTCTATTGCCCCTAAAGCCACTTTTGGCTAGCACCTGCTTGTTCACCTTATGCAGCTTGTAGAGATCAAGGAAAGCTCAGCTGGAGCAAGCCTTCCCCTGAGGCCTACAAAGCTCAGTACAAAGCTTCTTAGTGACAATGGCAATACTATAGTACAGGTTTGCGTTGTAATAACTGGTAGTCTGCAGTCCATTCCCCCTGTGCAACATCCAGCCATTAATCAGGGATGTTTGAAGGCACATCCTGCCCACCCTTTGAGTAGCCACCTCTGGGTGTGTTTTGAATTTTCTTTATAAGACATTTTAATCAGACATAATTCCAGAGAAGAAAAAATTAATTTTTTTCAGAGATAAGTTGACTCAAACCGGTGTTTCTCCTTGTTCTTCATGTTATAGGTAAATAAACCAAATCAAAATTTAGCAGTAAAATTTATTGTGAGATTTATATAAAGTGCAGATAAGCAAATCAGCGCGCTAGGTGGCCTGAGGAGACCCCTGCTCCCCACCGGCCCACAGGCCCAATAAAAACAAACAGCAACTTTTATACTTTTTCAACTCCCCCTCCCATAGTCACTTGTTAGCTCTTGATTGGGCTTGGGTTCGCGGGCTTTGTTCTGGTTGGTTCTGTTGTAGGCCCATTTCAATTGCCAGGGACTTTTCCATCAATAGCTTTAATTAGCCCAGTGTCCTTGGAGCTGAATATGGGAAGGTATCCAGATGGTCCAGATGTTCTCCTTGGCTCTTCTTTATCATTTCCATCCTTGACCCTCTGATCCTCGTTCTTTTCTTCTTTTCTAATGAGTAACTAAGACAATATTTTTAGAAAAGCAGGATATCATATACGTGCTCAGTAAAGTAGAATACTTTATCTTTGCCAACTTAGGAACTGCCAGTTGCAGGACAGTCAACTTATAATAATAATACAGCAGTTAACTATTCCGCAGTTTACAACTCCCTAGTCCCAACCAGGCATTAGCTATAATATACAGAAAATACAATATATATATTTTGACGAGTAAATTTTACCATTGCTTACTTATTACATTCAGATCTCCCAAATTAACTATGTGCTCCATTTGTTAAGGAAGAACTTTGTAAAAAGAAAGAAAGAGAGTGAATTCACTGTGTTTGTCACATCTTATAAAATCCATAAGAAAGGACCATTTCTTCTTAAATGTCTGTAAGAGACCAAGCATATATGATCATGTGGCTGGTATCTCACCCAAATTAGTTGGCAGGGGAACACTAATAAATCGGATTAGACAGGTAAACCTACTCTTCCTGTAATTTCAAATTGTTAGCTTTCGACAATCCTATTTCTGTCTGTCAAAGATATTCCAAGGTGTTCAGTGGTGGGTCACTTCATCTCAAACAACCAACCAAGGAAGAGGGAAGACAAAATGCAGATGACAGGGAGCACAGCTCACAAAGGGCTTGTGACTATTTAGTGGGGTTCGTGTGATTATCCCTAGTGAATATAACTTTATCATAGAATTATTCTCCCAGAATCATTTAGGTTGGAAAAAAAAATTAAGATCATCCAGACGGACCGTAAAATTGTGCTGAATTGAGACATCTATAGCTGAGCTAGTAATTCATTGCTTTCTTTATAGTTAAAGGAGAGAGAAAGGGTTGGATTTTTCAGGGTGCAGTTCATCCCATCCAACGCAGATGCTGTGGGACCTTGCAGTGCAATCCTTGGTGTGAAAGAAAATAAACACACTTTTCAGGAAACAGGGGATTTTATTCAAGTAACAGAAACATTTCACAAAGCACAGTGTCCTAGGTCTGTTTGCCGAGGTTTCAAAACTCACAGTAAAATCATCAGGAGCAGGGGAAGAGCTTTGAGTTTTATTGCTCTTGTCACCGTAGGGATTATGTTTCACAGAAATCTGTTAGACAGCCCTGAGTCTTAATATCTATATAGCACTTCTGTTACTTGTTGGTGATGGGTCTTGCAGTGGAGCACTACAGCACTTCTTTTTTTCTTTGTCTTTGAAGGTGGGTATTTTTATGTTTTACATATTTATTATATTTATTATATATTTTTGTTGTATATATTTATTATATATATTTGCAACCTACGAACCCTCAGCCTGCTCATCGTCAGGTAGAAGGGGTAGAAAGTCTGTCCTTTCAGCAGAATTGCACCTTCTGCTCTCCAGAGGGCATCTTGGGGTGACAAAATTATTCAAGCCCAGCTGACCAAGTCATTATCTCCAAAGTCACAAGTTCACACCTGTTCTGGTCCCCTACCGGGGCCACAATTCCTGCTAGCAAATCTGCTCCAGGCTCCTGCTGGGAGCCTACTGCAGCACGAGCCTCCCACGAGGTCACAGCCTCCTTTCAGGCATCCATCTGCTCCAGCGTGGGGTCCTCCATGGGCTGCAGGTGGAGCTCTCCTGCACCATGAGCTTCCCTGGGCTGCAGGGGCACAGCTGTCCCACCATGATCTGCACCACGGGCTGCAGGGGAATCTCTGCTCCGTTGCCTGAGCACCTCCTTCCCCTCCTTCTTCACTGACCTTGGGGTCTTCAGGGCTGTTTCACATATTCTCACTTCTCTCTCCGTCTGCAGTTGCTGTTGTGCGCTGTTTCCCCCCCCCTTCCTAAGTTATCCCAGCTACACCCCAATGGACTCGGCCCTGCTCAGCGGCGGGTCGGTCTCGGAACCGGCTGTGGTGGCGCGTCACAAGCCCCCTCTGTGATGTCTCGGCGCTCCACGGCTGCTGTCCCGGCGCCAGACCCTTGCTGGCCGTCATTGCTGACTCCGCCGCGACGGGATCAGCAGCGCTTCTCGGGCTTGGACCGTCGGGGGCTGCGAAGCGCAGCTTCCACGCGGATCTCGCCTTTCAGATTTGCCCATCCTCTCCCCACACCCCCTCCCCCTCTCCGCCCGGGACTCGGCAGAGTCTGCCGGGCATCTCCTGTGTCTGTTGAACCCAGGCCGAGGCCGCCGAACGCCGAGAGATGGCCTGGGTCGACCTGCACAGCGCGGCCGCCCGCGGCGACCTGGACCAGCTGCGGCGGCACTGGTGGCTGAAGAAATTCTTCATCAACAGGCGCAACGCTGACAAGCTGTAAGGACAAACAGCAAAGCCTCCACCTTTTGCAAAACGTGGAATTTGTCAAAATTATCTGAAGTCAGGGTGGTTTTTTGATGGATGTACTTTGTGTACTTTCAAGCCTAAGCAGCAACAAAGGATACCATCAGTGGAACAGACAGCATCTAGCATCCCTTAGTATTACTTATTTTATTTCTTTTGTTTTAATTATTACTCTATTTTAACTGTTATTAAAGGTTTTACTTTTGATTCTCCTCCCTGTTTCACTGGGGTGGGGAGGGAGAGGGTGTGAGCAAGTAGCTGTGTGGGGCTTAATTGTCAGCTGGGCTTAAACCGGGACAATTGTGTATGTTTAATTTCTAGGACACCTCTGCATCTTGCTTGCATAAATGGCCATGCAGATATTGTTCGGTTTCTAGTAGGCAAGAATTGCAAGCTAAATCCTGGTGACAAATATAAGAGATCACCACTGATGCTGGTATGTGAAAGGGGCATATGTTGTCTTATGATTGAAGATGCTTGAACTTTCCAGTGTTGGGAAGACGCAGGAGTTCTGACAGAGAACAGTGTAGATGTTGGAAGTTATTCCTCCTTTGTGTCTTGTTTCCAGGCAGTACAGCACCAGCACAGAGATTGTGTGGCTACTCTGCTGGAGCATGGTGCCAACCGTGCCCACAGAGCTGCTACTGGTAACACCGCCCTTCACTTTGCTGTTCTGATGTCTAACAAATCTCTAGTGGAGCTGTTACTAGAGCATGGCGCAGATATTGATGTTAAGAATGAAGTAAGCTTGGACTTTAGGTAAACCTCCTCTTCCCAAGTCAACTTGCTTGACTTTTCTCTGTTATTCTAAGAGAGATGATTTTTCCTTTCAGCTGGGATACACTCCACTTACTCTTGCGATCACCGAGCGTTGCAAAGGGATGATCGAGTTCCTTCTTCAAAAAGGAGCTGACGTGAATGCTACAGATAATCATAAAAGGTGAAGGATTTGGTAAAAGCACGTGTGGGACTCCTTAGCATTGTTTAAGTTGGATTGATGGGAGGCATAAGAATGAGCTTTGAAAAAGGGTCAGGAACCACCCAGAAGGAGCTCCTTCAGTGTGACTTGTGAAAGCAGACCTGCGCTCTGCTGCTTGCTTACTTCAGGGGATGATTTCCACACTGAGGACTGCAAGAAAGCGTTGTCTGCGGTCCCACATGCACACGCGCGCGCGCAGGCACACACACGCGACCTGAGTCTGCTCTGGGTGGGTGGCTGGCCTGGAGACCTCCTGAGGTCCCACCAACCTGAATTCTCCAACACTTCCAGGTGTTTGGCTGTGCTTTCCTTCTGCCAGTAGGAGAGGGGAAATGAATTGTCTGAGAAGCAAAGAGGGATTAAAGTAATGATATGTAATGCCTGCAGAAGCTGATGTATTTACTCTTATCTCCTGGATGCCCTAGGACCCCTATGGAAGTTGCTGCTATTCTTCAGGATAAGGATGCAGTAGAAGTTCTTCTTCGCAATGGCGGTGTTATCAATAAAGAAGACACTGGACTGTTTGGAGTTCGAGCTTTTGAAAGACTATTTCGAGATGAGCTGTAAGTGTTTTACATCCTTGTTAGAGCAACTGCATTCTCAGAATGTCCGTGCTGATGTACAGCCCTTTTTGGTAACAGCAGCAGGGTTAAATGAGGTGCTGAGAGCTTTATCGAAGTGTGACACCTTCTGATGCATCTCTTTCCATGTAAAGGGTAGATTTGGGAATTGAGGAAAACATCCCTCCTCCCCACCAAACCCAGTTCTCTTTGAGAATTCACCTGTGTGCTTCCAAGTTCTATTCTACTCCCTAGCAGCAACTACCTGCCTTTTGTTTCAGAGGGGATCTAACTGATATCCCCTAATTAAAACTCTTCAGTGCTTTTCCTCTTCCCGTGGATAGCTTTGCACCTCTGGCCATTCACTGGCCAAGGTGGCTATGTGTGCTTAACTAGACTGAGGAAAAAAGCCCTCTATCGTAGTGATGGTAGCCAAGGGATGTGTGAATGAATTGCATTATGCCTATGAGCATGCCTTGCCTAGCCATAAACAACTGCCTGTGAACTCTTGTCACTGGATCTCAATTTCCTCTCCCCCTGCCCCTTCTGTTAGCCTGTCTTGATGGGAAGCAGGAGAGAAGGGAGCCTGGGTAAACTGTGGAGTAAAAACCCCTTTAGGACTAAAGCATGTTTGAGGATTGCTCTAACAAAACAAGGTATTCATTCCTCCCCTCCAGGCTTCTGTTGTGCTAATGCACCATTCTGCAGAGCAGCCTTGGTCTGGAGAATGTGTTTAATTTCTTTTGTTGTTTGATTGGGGTTTTTTTGTTTTGTATTCCTGCTCATGAAACAAACCTGACCTCCAACTGACCCAAGGTTGTTAGAATGTGACACAGGTCTCAGAATGCAAGTGCAGTATTTGTTGGCCTCTTAATATCCGACTTAGGAGCCCTCTGAACTTCAGGTCTTCAGAGGAACCATGGGAATTTCTGAAGCCCTTCAAAGTGAGGACTGGGGTTGAGGAGACGTTGCTCCATCTTAGTGTTGAGACATTAGTATAACATCCAGCTGAGGAAGAGGCTTTGGAGATGTCAGCCTGCCAGGGGCCTAGTTAATCTCCCTGGTCCTTGAAATGGAGAGGGGGTCTATCAGATGAGACAGTAGCCAGCAGGGGTGAGTTACTCCACAGATAGAATAGGCACCTGTAGCATGAGCATGCCTGTAGTGAGGATTTCAGTCTCCACTACTCTAGGACTGCAGTATGTTTTGTGTGTGTGTGACCCTTTAGCGGTTGTCTAGGAATAGGGTTAGAATGGCACATGCATGGCTGTTGCTCTTCCCGTGGAGAGTGCAGGAAAGTCTGGGGGCATTTTTACCTATTGCATTTCCTCCCTTTCTATGTTTAGTATTGCTAATGAAGGAGAGGAATATGAATGCTCTGAAAGGAAGGGACAATGTTCTGCCAGAGGCACAGAAGAAATTAACAGCTCTTGCTCTGGGACAACTGCTGACATTCTCTCAAATACACCTGCATTGCCAGAATTATGTAAGACTCTTCACTATCAAGGAGGTAAGAAGGAAAAATCAATGTGGCCTGTAGGAGAATGATAACCCACCAGTGTGATGCATGTCTTGAGGGAGGTGCCAAAGCAGAGGAAAATCAGCACTCCAAGGAGTGATGCGACTCTTCTCATATTTGTTAGGTGTCTTACCAGAAGTGAGAGAAGAGCAGAAGAAAGACAAAGACTCCTCCTGGGATTCTGAGGTACCTTCTCTAGAGGAGGCAGTGGGGTCCCTCTGAATCACTGGCTTCTGGGATCATTACTGTCTGCAGCTGCTTTTGCCAAATGCTTGTAAGTCAGACCTTGACATGCCAGTGCTGCAGACAAACTGTTCCGTTAGGACTGGGACAAAGTGAGGTTCAGCTGGTTCTCCTTGCAGCTGACCTCCAAGCTGGATTTCTAAAAAAGGACAAAGCAGTAAAGTTTCTGTTAGAAGACTGGCTTGGTGAAGATTGTTGATTTTCTATCATACCGCAAACATCTTCCACTCCAGTCACTGTCAATTGGTTCCCATATGACTCACAGTCTAGAGACTTCTTTCTTCTGCCTGCATTCTCTCTGGATTGGACAGGAGTACTTCATCCCCTTTGGAAAGCCCTGCTCAAGAGAGATGCTGAACGTGCTGGCTGTGTTTGCCTCTTTTGTTGCTTCCATCACCTGATCCCGCTTGTTAGGTCTTTTGGCTAAAGCAGAAGTGTTGTGCGTGGAAGTGGGTTGAGAAGGAGCCTTTGCCAGTTCTCAGACGTGTCTTTTCAATTTCACAGACTGATTCCAAAGGTCAAGGGAAAGTGTCCGCTGACCCAACGCTTCCTGCTGCAGTGGGCAAGAGTTTGGATACGCGCTCTGTTGCGGTGGAGCACGGCAAAGGTAATTTCAGAGGGACTAAATGGTTACCTTTGTAAAGTGGGGTGACATGGCTGGGGAGAAAGCAGAGTGAAATAAGCCCTCAGAGTAATGACAAACCTGTTATCTTTTGTTAGGGGCCTTGTCAGCAGCAGAAGAGCAGAAGGAAGACAGTGACTCTCCCTGGGATTCTGAGGTACCTACTTTGGAGGAGGCAGTGAGGTCCCGCTGGATCCATGGCGTGTGGGCTCCTTTCCCTTTGCTGCTGCTTTTGCCACATGCTTGCACCTTGGACCTGGACATGCCAGTGCTGCAGACCAAGTGTTCAGTTAGTGCTGGGACAAAGTGAGGTCAAGCTAATGTCCTGGGTCTCCTTGCAGCTGACCTGCAAGCTGGATTTCTAGAACAAAGCAGTAAAGCTTCTTGCTGCTTACAATCTCCTAAAATCCTAGAAAACTCGTATAGTGAGGATTGCTGTTTTCGACCCCAAAGCCTCCTTCCCTGGATCCATTAATGTCATATGGATGACTGTTATGACCTCCAGTCTGGAGATGTGTTTCTTCTGCCTAGGTTCTCTCTGCATTGGGCAGGAGTACTTCATCCCCTTTGGAAAGCCCTGCTCAAGAGAGATGCCGAATGTGCTGGCTGTGTTTGCCTCTTTTGTTGCTTCTGCCAGCGGATCCTGCTCATTAGGCCTGTTGCCTGAAGCAGAAGTGTTGTGCGTGGAAGTGGGTTGAGAAGGAGCCTTTGCCAGTTCTCCGACGTGTCTTTTAAATTACACAGACTGATTCTGACGGTCCCTGGGATGTGTCGAAAAATGTGCTGTTTCCTGCTGCATTCGGCAATAGATTGGACGCGCGTGCTGTGTTAGTACGGAGCGGCAAAGGTAATTTCAGAGAGACTAAATGGTTACCTTTGTGAACTTCTCTGGGGTGACATGGCTGGGGAGAAGCAGAGTGAAATAAGCACTCAAAAACATGCCTGTTACCTTTTGTATAGGAGCCTTGCCAGCAGCAGAAGAGCAGAAGGAAGACAGTGACTCCCCCCGGGATACTAAGGTACCTTCTCTGGAGGAGGCAGTGAGGTCCCGCTGGATCAATGGCGTCTGGGCTCCTTTCCCTTTGCTGCTGCTTTTGTCACACGCTTGCACCTTGGACCTGGACATGCCATTGCTGTAAAGTGTTCAGTTAGTGCTGGGACAAAGTGAGGTCAGCTACTGTCCTGGGTCTCCTTGCAGCTGACCTCCCAGCTGGATTTGTAGAACAAAGCAGTAAAGCTTCTTGCTGCTTGCAGTCCTCTGAAATCCTACAAGACTGGCACTGTGAGGATTGCTGTTTTCCACCTCCTAGCCTGCTTCCCTGGATCCATTAATGTCAAATGGTTCCCTTACGACGTACAATCTGGAGTTGTATTTCTCCTGCCTCGGTTCTCTTTGCATTGGGCAGGAGTACTTCATCCCCTTTGGAAAGCCCTGCTCAAGAGAGATGCTGAACGTGCTGGCTGTGTTTGCCTCTTTTGTTCCTTCCGTCACCTGATCGTGCTCTTTAGGCCTTTTGGCTAAAGCAGAAGTGTTGTGCGTGGAAGCGGGTTGAGAAGGAGCCTTTGCCAGTTCTCAGACGTGTCTTTTCAATTACACAGACTGATTCCAAAGGTCAAGGGAAAGTGTCAACCAACCTGACACTTCCTGCTGCAGTGGGCAAGAGTTTGGATGCTCACTCTGTTGCAGTGGAGCACGGCAAAGGTAATTTCAGAGGGACTAAATGGTTACCTTTGTGAATTTCTCTGGGGTGACATGGCTGGGGAGAAAGCAGAGTGAAATAAGCCCTCAGAGTAATGACCAACCTGTTATCTTTTGTTAGGGTTCTTGCCAGCAGCAGAAGACCAGAAAGAAGACAATGAGTTTTCCTGGGGAGATGATGACTTTTCCTGGCTTTTGGAGGTAGCTGTTCTGGAGGGGGCAATGAGTTTCTTCTGGATCCATGGCGTCTGGGCTCCTTTCCCTTTGCTGCTGCTTGGGCAACATGCTTGCACCTTGGGCCTGGACATGCCAGTGCTGCAGACAAACGGTTCAGTTAGTGCTGGGACAAAGTGAGGTCAGCTAATGTCCTGGGTCTCCTTGCAGCTGACCTCCCAGCTGGATTAATAGAACAAAGCAGTAAAGCTTCCCGCTGCTTGCAGTCCTCTGAAATCCTCCAAGACTGGCATTGTGAGGATTGTGTTTTCCACCTCCTAGCCTGCTTCCCTGGATCCATTAATGTCAAATGGTTCCCTTACGACCTGCAGTCTGGAGATGTATTTCTCCTGCCTAGGTTCTCTCTGCATTGGGCAGGAGTACTTCATCCCCTTTGGAAAGCCCTGCTCAAGAGAGATGCCGAACGTGCTGGCTGTGTTTGCCTGTTTTGTTGCTTCCGTCACCTGATCGTGCTCTTTAGGCCTTTTGGCTAAAGCAGAAGTGTTGTGCGTGGAAGTGGATTGAGAAGGAGCCTTTGCCAGTTCTCAGACGTGTCTTTTAAATTCCACAGACTGATTCCAAAGGTCAAGGGAAAGTGTTGCCCAACTTGACACTTCCTGCTGCAGTGGGCAAGAGTTTGGATGCGCGCTCTGTTGCAGTGGAGCACGGCAAAGGTAATTTCAGAGGGACTAAATGGTTACCTTTGTAAAGTTCTCTGGGGTGACATGGCTGGGGAGAAAGCAGAGTGAAATAAGCCCTCAGAGTAATGACATGCCTCTTACGTCTTTTGTTAGGGCTCTTGCCAGCAGCAGGAGAAGAGCAGAAGGAAGACAATGACTCCCCCTGGGATTCTGAGGTACCTGCTCTGGAGGTGGCAGTGAGGTCCCGCTGGATCAATGGCTTCTGGGCTCCTTTCCCTTTGCTGCTGCTTTTGCCCCACGCTTGCACCTTGGACCTGGACATGCCAGTGCTGCAGACAAAGTGTTCAGTTAGTGCTGGGACAAAGTGAGGTCAAGCTAATGTCCTGGGTCTCCTTGCAGCTGACCTCCCAGCTGCATTTGTAGAAGAAAGCAGTAAAGCTTCTTGCTGCTTGCAGTCCTCTGAAATCCTCCAAGACTGGCACTGTGAGGATTGCTGTTTTCCACCTCCTAGCCTGCTTCCCTGGATCCATTAATGTCAAATAACCTACAGTCTGGAGATGTATTTCTCCTGCCTCGGTTCTCTCTGCATTGGGCAGGAGTACTTCATCCCCTTTGGAAAGCCCTGCTCAAGAGAGATGCCGAACGTGCTGGCTGTGTTTGCCCATTTTGTTGCTTCAGCCACCTGATCCCGCTCGTTAGGCCTGTTGGCTGAAGCTGAAGTGCTGTGCGTGGAAGTGGGTTGAGAAGGAGCCTTTGCCAGTTCTCAGACGTGTCTTTTCAATTCCACAGACCGATTCTGAAGGTCCAGCAGAAAGTGTGCTGCTTCCTGCTGCAGTGGGCAAGACTTTGGATGCGCGCTCTGTTGCAGTGGAGCACGGCAAAGGTAGTTTTAGAGGGACTAAATGGTTACCTTTGTAAAGTTCTCTCTTTGTAAAGTGGGGTGACATGGCTGGGGAGAAAGCAGAGTGAAATAAGCCGTCAGAGTAATGACCAACCTGTTATCTTTTGTTAGGGGCCTTGACAGCAGCAGAAGAGCAGAAGGAAGACAATGACTCCCCCTGGGATTCTGAGGTACCTGCTCTGGAGGTGGCAGTGAGGTCCCAGTGGATCAATGGCGTCTGGGCTCCTTTCCCTTTGCTGCTGCTTTTGCCCCACGCTTGCACCTTGGACCTGGACATGCCAGTGCTGCAGACAAACTGTTCAGTTAATGCTGGGACAAAGGGAGGTCAAGCTAATGTCCTTGCAGCTGACCTGCAAGCTGGATTTCTAGAACAAAGCAGTATAACTTCTTGCTGCTTGCAGTCCTCTGAAATCCTATAAGAATGGCATTGTGAGGATTGTGTTTTCCACCTCATAGCCTGCTTCCCTGGATCCATTAATGTCAAATGGTTTCGTTATGACCTACAGTCTGGAGATGTATTTCTCCTGTCTAGGTTCTCTCTGCATTAGGCAGGAGTACTTCATCCCCTTTGGAAAGCTCTGCTCAAGAGAGATGCTGAACGTGCTGGCTGTGTTTGCCTGTTTTGTTGCTTCCGTCACCTGATCGTGCTCATTAGGCCTTTTGGCTAAAGCAGAAGTGTTGTGCGTGGAAGTGGGTTGAGAAGGAGCCTTTGCCAGTTCTCAGACGTGTCTTTTAAATTACACAGACTGATTCCAAAGGCCAAGGGAAAGTGTTGCCCAACTTGACACTTCGTGCTGCAGTGGGCAAGAGTTTGGATACGCGCTCTGTTGGAGTGGAGCACGGCAAAGGTAATTTCAGAGGGACTAAATGGTTACCTTTGTAAAGTTCTCTGGGGTGACATGGCTGGGGAGAAAGCAGAGTGAAATAAGCCATCAGAGTAATGACCAACCTGTTATCTTTTGTTAGGGGTCTTGCCAGCAGCAGGAGAAGAGCAGAAGGAAGACAGTGACTCCCCCTGGGATTCTGAGGTACCTGCTCTGGAGGAGGCAGTGAGGTCCCGCTGGATCAATGGCTTTTGGGCTCCTTTCCCTTTGCTGCTGCTTTTGCCACATGCTTGCACCTTGGACCTGGACATGCCAGTGCTGCAGACAAAGTGTTCAGTTAATGCTGGGACAAAGTGAGGTCAAGCAAATGTCCTGGGTCTCCTTGCAGCTGACCTCCCAGCTGCATTTGTAGAACAAAGCAGTAAAGCTTCTTGCTGCTTGCAGTCCTCTGAAATCCTCCAAGACTGGCACTATGAGGATTGCTGTTTTCCACCTCCTAGCCTGCTTCCCTGGATCCATTAATGTCAAATAACCTACTGTGTAGAGATGTATTTCTCCTGCCTTGGTTCCCTCTGCATTGGGCAGGAGTACTTCATCCCCTTTGGAAAGCTCTGCTCAAGAGAGATGCTGAACGTGCTGGCTGTGTTTGCCTGTTTTGTTGCTTCCGTCACCTGATCGTGCTCATTAGGCCTTTTGGCTAAAGCAGAAGTGTTGTGCGTGGAAGTGGGTTGAGAAGGAGCCTTTGCCAGTTCTCAGACGTGTCTTTTCAATTCCACAGACTGATTCTGAAGGTCCAGCAGAAAGTGTGCTGCTTCCTGCTGCAGTGGGCAAGAGTTTGGATGTGCGCTCCGTTACAGTGGAGCACGGCAAAGGTAATTTCAGAGGGACTAAATGGTTACCTTTGTAAAGTTCTCTCTTTGTAAAGTGGGGTGACATGGCTGGGGAGAAAGCAGAGTGAAATAAGCCCTCAGAGTAATGACATGCCTCTTACCTCTTTTGTTAGGGGTCTTGCCAGCAGCAGCAGAAGACCAGAAAGAAGACAATGACTTTTCCTGGGGAGATGATGACATTTCCTGGCTTTTGGAGGTAGCTGTTCTGGAGGGGGCAATGAGTTTCTTCTGGATCCATGGCGTCTGGGCTCCTTTCCCTTTGCTGCTGCTTGTGCCACATGCTTGCACCTTGGACCTGGACATGCCGGTGCTGCAGACAAACGGTTCAGTTAGTGCTGGGACAAAGTGAGGTCAAACTAATGTCCCTGCAGCTGACCTCCCAGCTGGATTTGTAGAACAAAGCAGTAAAGCTTCTTGCTGCTTGCAGTCCTCTGAAATCCTACAAGACTGGCACTGTGAGGATTGTGTTTTCCACCTCCTAGCCTGCTTCCCTGGATCCATTCATGTCAACTGGTTCCCTTACGACCTCCAGTCTGGAGATGTATTTCTCCTGCCTAGGTTCTCTCTGCATTAGGCAGGAGTAGTTCATCCCCTTTGGAAAGCCCTGCTCAAGAGAGATGCTGAACGTGCTGGCTGTGTTTGCCTCTTTTGTTGCTTCTACCACCTGATCGTGCTCATTAGGGCTTTTGGCTAAAGCAGAAGTGTTGTGCGTGGAAGTGGGTTGAGAAGGAGCCTTTGCCAGTTCTCAGACGTGTCTTTTAAATTACACAGACTGATTCCAAAGGCCAAGGGAAAGTGTCGACCAACTTGACACTTCCTGCTGCAGTGGGCAAGACTTTGGATGCGCGCTCTGTTGCAGTGGAGCACGGCAAAGGTAATTTCAGAGGGACTAAATGGTTACCTTTGTAAAGTTCTCTCTTTGTAAAGTGGGATGACATGGCTGGGGAGAAAGCAGAGTGAAATAAGCCGTCAGAGTAATGACAAACCTGTTATCTTTTGTTAGGGGCCTTGACAGCAGCAGAAGAGCAGAAGGAAGACAATGACTCCCCCTGGGATTCTGAGGTACCTGCTCTGGAGGTGGCAGTGAGGTCCCAGTGGATCAATGGCGTCTGGGCTCCTTTCCCTTTGCTGCTGCTTTTGCCACACACTTGCACCTTGGACCTGGACATGCCAGTGCTGCAGACAAACTGTTCAGTTAATGCTGGGACAAAGGGAGGTCAAGCTAATGTCCTTGCAGCTGACCTGCAAGCTGGATTTCTAGAACAAAGCAGTATAACTTCTTGCTGCTTGCAGTCCTCTGAAATCCTATAAGAATGGCATTGTGAGGATTGTGTTTTCCACCTCCTAGCCTGCTTCCCTGGATCCATTAATGTCAAATGGTTTCGTTATGACCTACAGTCTGGAGATGTATTTCTCCTGTCTAGGTTCTCTCTGCATTAGGCAGGAGTACTTCATCCCCTTTGGAAAGCTCTGCTCAAGAGAGATGCTGAACGTGCTGGCTGTGTTTGCCTGTTTTGTTGCTTCCGTCACCTGATCGTGCTCATTAGGCCTTTTGGCTAAAGCAGAAGTGTTGTGCGTGGAAGTGGGTTGAGAAGGAGCCTTTGCCAGTTCTCAGACGTGTCTTTTAAATTACACAGACTGATTCCAAAGGCCAAGGGAAAGTGTTGCCCAACTTGACACTTCGTGCTGCAGTGGGCAAGAGTTTGGATACGCGCTCTGTTGGAGTGGAGCACGGCAAAGGTAATTTCAGAGGGACTAAATGGTTACCTTTGTAAAGTTCTCTGGGGTGACATGGCTGGGGAGAAAGCAGAGTGAAATAAGCCATCAGAGTAATGACCAACCTGTTATCTTTTGTTAGGGGTCTTGCCAGCAGCAGGAGAAGAGCAGAAGGAAGACAGTGACTCCCCCTGGGATTCTGAGGTACCTGCTCTGGAGGAGGCAGTGAGGTCCCGCTGGATCAATGGCTTTTGGGCTCCTTTCCCTTTGCTGCTGCTTTTGCCACATGCTTGCACCTTGGACCTGGACATGCCAGTGCTGCAGACAAAGTGTTCAGTTAATGCTGGGACAAAGTGAGGTCAAGCAAATGTCCTGGGTCTCCTTGCAGCTGACCTCCCAGCTGCATTTGTAGAACAAAGCAGTAAAGCTTCTTGCTGCTTGCAGTCCTCTGAAATCCTCCAAGACTGGCACTATGAGGATTGCTGTTTTCCACCTCCTAGCCTGCTTCCCTGGATCCATTAATGTCAAATAACCTACTGTGTAGAGATGTATTTCTCCTGCCTTGGTTCCCTCTGCATTGGGCAGGAGTACTTCATCCCCTTTGGAAAGCTCTGCTCAAGAGAGATGCTGAACGTGCTGGCTGTGTTTGCCTGTTTTGTTGCTTCCGTCACCTGATCGTGCTCATTAGGCCTTTTGGCTAAAGCAGAAGTGTTGTGCGTGGAAGTGGGTTGAGAAGGAGCCTTTGCCAGTTCTCAGACGTGTCTTTTCAATTCCACAGACTGATTCTGAAGGTCCAGCAGAAAGTGTGCTGCTTCCTGCTGCAGTGGGCAAGAGTTTGGATGTGCGCTCCGTTACAGTGGAGCACGGCAAAGGTAATTTCAGAGGGACTAAATGGTTACCTTTGTAAAGTTCTCTCTTTGTAAAGTGGGGTGACATGGCTGGGGAGAAAGCAGAGTGAAATAAGCCCTCAGAGTAATGACATGCCTCTTACCTCTTTTGTTAGGGGTCTTGCCAGCAGCAGCAGAAGACCAGAAAGAAGACAATGACTTTTCCTGGGGAGATGATGACATTTCCTGGCTTTTGGAGGTAGCTGTTCTGGAGGGGGCAATGAGTTTCTTCTGGATCCATGGCGTCTGGGCTCCTTTCCCTTTGCTGCTGCTTGTGCCACATGCTTGCACCTTGGACCTGGACATGCCGGTGCTGCAGACAAACTGTTCAGTTAGTGCTGGGACAAAGGGAGGACAAGCTACTGTCCTTGCAGCTGACCTCCAAGCTGGATTTCTAGAACTAAGCAGTAAAGCTTCTTGCTGCTTGCAGTCCTCTGAAATCCTACAAGACTGGCACTGTGAGGATTGTGTTTTCCACCTCCTAGCCTGCTTCCCTGCATCCATTAATGTCAACTGGTTCCCTTACGACCTCCAGTCTGGAGATGTATTTCTCCTGTCTAGGTTCTCTCTGCATTGGGCAGGAGTACTTCATCCCCTTTGGAAAGCCCTGCTCAAGAGAGATGCCGAACGTGCTGGCTGTGTTTGCCTCTTTTGTTGCTTCTACCACCTGATCCTGCTCGTTAGGCCTTTTGGCTAAAGCAGAAGTGTTGTGCGTGGAAGTGGGTTGAGAAGGAGCCTTTGCCAGTTCTCAGACGTGTCTTTTAAATTACACAGACTGATTCCAAAGGCCAAGGGAAAGTGTCGCCCAACTTGACACTTCCTGCTGCAGTGGGCAAGAGTTTGGATGCGCGCTCTGTTGCAGTGGAGCACGGCAAAGGTAATTTCAGAGGGACTAAATGGTTACCTTTGTACAGTTCTCTCTTTGTAAAGTGGGGTGACATGGCTGGGGAGAAAGCAGAGTGAAATAAGCCCTCAGAGTAATGACATGCCTCTTACGTCTTTTGTTAGGGGTCTTGCCAGCAGCAGCAGAAGAGCAGAAGGATAACAAAGACTTTTCCTGGGAAGATGATGACTTTTTCTGGCTTTTGGAGGTAGCTGTTCTGGAGGGGGCAATGAGGTCCCGCTGGATCAATGGCGTCTGGGCTCCTTTCCCTTTGCTGCTGCTTTTGCCACATGCTTGCACCTTGGGCCTGGACATGTCAGTGCTGCAGACAAACTGTTCAGTTAATGCTGGGACAAAGGGAGGTCAGCTAATGTCCTTGCAGCTGACCTCCCATCTGGATTTCTAGAACAAAGCAGTAAATTTTCCCGCTGCTTGCAGTCCTCTGAAATCCTACAAGACTGGCACTGTGAGGATTGTGTTTTCCACCTCATAACCTGCTTCCCTGGATCCATTAATGTGAAATGGTTTCGTTATGACCTACAGTCTGGAGATGTATTTCTCCTGTCTAGGTTCTCTCTGCATTAGGCAGGAGCACTTCATCCCTTTTGGAAAGCTCTGCTCAAGAGAGATACTGAACGTGCTGGCTGTGTTTGCCTGTTTTGTTGCTTCCGTCACCTGATCGTGCTCATTAGGGCTTTTGGCTAATGCAGAAGTGTTGTGCGTGGAAGTGGGTTGAGAAGGAGCCTTTGCCAGTTCTCAGACGTGTCTTTTAAATTACACAGACTGATTCCAAAGGTCAAGGGAAAGCGTCGACCAACTTGACACTTCGTGCTGCAGTGGGCAAGAGTTTGGATGCGCGCTCTGTTGGAGTGGAGCACGGCAAAGGTAATTTCAGAGGGACTAAATGGTTACCTTTGTGAACTTCTTTGGAGTGACATGGCTGGGGAGAAGCAGAGTGAAATAAGTACTCAGAGTAACAACACACTGTTTCCCTTTTTTCTAGGTATCGTGCCAGCAGCAGGAGCAGAGCAGAAGGAATATTTTGACCCTTCTTCTAAGAATAAGGTACTTAGCTCTGTTCCAGATGGATTGCATGGCCTTTGGCTGAAGTCAGATGTAGTGTGATGCTGCAGTCTTGGTGAGCATTCGTTTCTCCACTGTGTCTCTGTTTTCTTGCTTATTTAGGTTCCTACACTGGAGGCAGAAGATCTTCAGCTAAGATCTGATTCTTCAAGTCAAACAGATTCTCAGCTGGACAGACAGGTGACTCTAATAGAGGCAGAAGCAGATATCCCTAAATAGAGCCTGTCAGTGTAAGCAGAGGTGTTCTGACTTCGGAATTCATTTTGAAAAACTGCTGAGAGGAGGTGATTGAGTCTGGACCTGTGCTATACTTCGGACCTCATTTTGTTTGCATTCTGAAGCAGAAGGGCTGGAATAAGCCTTGCTCCAAGTCCCATCCAGCTTCACTTTGAACACTTCCACAACCGGGTCCAGTGTCCCACCACAGTCCTTGCAAACAATTTACCCCTTATGTCCCATCTAAGTCTACCCTCTTTTCATTTTAAATGATTGCCTCTTCTTCTGTCGCTACAGGCCTTGGTAAAAATATCTCTCCCTCTATTTACACTGAAAGACAGCAGTAAGTTCTGCCCAGAGCCTGCTTTTCTCAGGCTGAAAAATTCCAAGTCTCTCAGCCTTTTTCATGGGAGAGCTGTTCCAGCCCTCCAAACATCTTTGTGGCATTCCTCCGTTCATGTCTTGCTTGTGCTGGTGGCCGTGGAGCTGGATGCAGGACTCCAAGTGGAGTCTCATGAGATCAGAGTAGAAAGGGAGAATTGCCTCCCTTGACCTGCTGGCCAGCCTGATGACCAATCTAGTTATATAATCCCATCAGTAGAAGCATCTCTTGTGTTGTCATGTTCTTACCGATTTCTCCATGCTCATGGAACACTATGTCTTTAGCCATTGGTCAGGCAGCTGCTGGAGAAGCCTGATGAAGTTCTCAAAAAGAACTCCCTGGCAGAACCTTCACTTGGAGCTATGAAGACCCACAGCAAGGACCTGAAGGAAGAGAAACCGCTGATGCAGGAGAAACTGGAGAGGTCTGAAGCTAAGGTATGGGAAAGCCTGTCTCTTGGCAGGGCTCAAGGCCTTCTTTGTAGCGCACTAGAGCAGGGAAGTGATTCTTCCTTGAGAAGAACACAGGGTGGTTCAGTGTGCAGCTAGCTGTGATGGGAAGGAACAGCACTGCTGCCTTTGGTGTCTGCCTGTTGGCACGACTTGAAGTGACAGTGGAGGGCTGCACTAAGGTGGCGCAGGGACCAAAAAATTATATGCGGAAGATTTACTCGAGGAGGATAAAAGAATTTTTGCTCAGGGAAGTTTTGGCTGCTAGGAAAGGCCCAGCGTGGGGGGAGATTATTTCCCATGAAAAGCACTGTCTGTATTTCTCTGCCTGTCTGTTTAAGAAGCTAACTCCACTGTTGCAAGAAGAGGTAACACATTCTGACAGACATGTTGTGGGGCCCCTGCCAGGGGAGAGAAGAAGTCCATAGAAGGACAGGGAGAGAACACAGCCTTGAAGTTGTTGTCGTGGGGTAAAAAAGTGTTTTGCCCGGGAGTTAGAAAAGTGGTAACCCCCGAGGGGGTGGTGTTCTTGGTGTAGGGCCCAATCAGAAGCTACATTTTGCTCCTCTGAAATCAACATATTATAACAGACCGGAAAAGAAGGGAGATGATGTAGCTGGAAAAGAAGTAGCCATAATCTTTCCCTTTTGTGCCTCCGGTTCTCCATCCTGCCACAGGGGGGAGGGAGAATGGCGAGCCAGTGAGCAGCACTGTGGCTTGGAGAGTCTCAATGGGAGCACTAAACTGGGGAGTACCATTCCTAAACCACGACACCACCAACGCACTACAACTTGTGTTTGGAGTCCTTGAGAAAGGAGAGAAATGTTGTGGCAGCCCACAGGAAATGCTCTAAGAAATCAGTGTAGACATAGGAGAGGGCCCAGTATAAAAGAGGAAGAAGTAACACAGGTTTTGAGAGTTTTCATCAGTGTCAAAGCAGCCCACTTGTTTTGAACAAACGTAAGCCGTCTAGGCTTGAGGGCGTGAGGATTCTTGTTGGGGTTTGGCATCTGCAGGAACCTAAAGAGCATCATATCCAGAAGGAATGTTTTGCTGCGTCATTAAAGAGTGCCCCAAAGGAGAAGGAAATAACAACTTCCAGGAACCTGCAAGGCCTTCCTCCTTCATGCAACATGTCTTTACCTGCAGCTATCGGCCAGCTGCGAGAACGCATTCACTGGTAAGACAGTGGAGCAAAGCTTCACTTTTTGTGATTTTGTAAAAACAACGGGACTTGCTTGTATCCCAGCAAGATACTACTACATGATTTTCAAAGATGCTTTTATTTTAGATGAGGTTCTTTCACACTGTTCCTTTGGGATCTGTGCTCTTGTGGACTTCTGTCATAAGGCCTGTACTTCTTTTTCAGTCTTGAAGTTGAGTACGCCAGGCTGGAAGCCACAGTCCAGCAACAAGCCCAAACCATTGCAATAATTGAGAAGTTCAGGCAAGCCCAAAAGGTACTCGGGGCCTTCCCTTTCATGACCCACGGAGCCTAGTTCCATATTCAGGTGGGGAAATTTTACGATGAGCTTTCCCTAGAGAGAGTCTAGGAGAGATCAGTTCCTCTTTCTACTGACTGTAGACTGCCCTGAAAGTCCTGTCTGTTCCCCAGCTTCCTGGCATTTTGAGTTGTGCCGTGAGACTAAACCAAATCCTACTTATTGCTGTCTGTGTTAGGGGTTGACAGTAATGCACTTAAGTATTAGTGCATTACCAGGTTTCGGTGTTTTCTGCTTTAGACCAGTCAGGAGGTTGAGGCCTCAGACAGCAGTTCAGACAGTCCTACAGTAGAGGGATTTGGTACCTTTGCTTGTGGGCTTTCCATGGGCTCTGGTGATGCCGAGCACTTCTTCCTGGAGGAATGGCATGAAGCTGTGTCAGGGGAGGTTTACTTCAGATGTTAGGAAAAGGTTCTTCAGCCAGAGGGCAGTTGGACCTTTTCTCCATGCAGGAGACTTTCTTGGCACATAACTGCTCCAGCCACCCTCCACGTTTTACAGAACACAGGGGGCAGTTGCAAGGGAATATTTTCTATTCTTGCTATCCTGTCCACCCTCACAGCTGCTGCCAACTCTTTCTCTCCCACAGACATGCAAGTGTTCCATCATTGACAGAGGAGCAAGGCCCAAGCTGCCATAAGAAAGACAGCCATCTCTCTGTGGCAGTAACTGTGGTTTAAACATGCTTCAAAATGGCTTTTTGTAGTCTCTTTGCTGGCTCGTGCTTTCTTCTTCCCAAGACCCCCCACAACAAGTGTTATCCCATGCAGGAATGTCCTGAGAAGATATCCTGAGGTGTTCTCATTGGCCCCTTTTAACCCCTTCCTATTGGTTGTTAACCCCTTCCTGCGACCTATAATTGGTTACCCTGTGAATCTTCCTAACCCTATAAATGTAACATCCCCAACAATAACTCTCTCTTGCCTCCTCTCCACGCCAGTGTGCTGTCTCTATGCCTGCCATGGGACAGTGTGGGGAGGGGAGAGCACCTCTCCTCTCCAGGCTCAGGACCTGAAGAAACCCCTGGCGCTGGAGTCCCCCCCCCCCCCACATCCACATTAAACCGTCGGAAATGGTTCCTCAAATGGAAATGGAACTAGAACTGGTGCGCCCCTCCCCACAAGGGGGAAAGGGATCCAGATCTCTCCAGTGTAATTAACCCAGCAGTGCTTGGGCCATTTCAGCGAAGACTCCGAGGCAAACTACACGGAGAGGGGTGCTCTGGAGCTGAGAATCATGCCAAGGGAGCAAGACGAGCTCTCCTACCCATTAAGACCTGGATCCTAGGGCAGAGAGAGTCCCTTACTCTCAAGTGGGAAGCAGTGGAGCTGTGGCTCAGGGACAGCTCTGACTCAGCATGGATGGCACCAGCAGGGACTGAGTCCACCCTCACCCCTAGAACACTCCCACCCCTAGAACACCCCTACTCCTAGAACAGACTAATTTGTCTACAGTGTGAGGAAATGAAGTACCAAGTCACCACATTCCATATTGCCTAAATAGCAGCAAGAGGCAGTAAGAAATGCAAAAGAACTGCACATTTTGTGTAAAGCTTTGGAAGGCTGTAGAGACCTTTCACGCTCAGATAGCCCAAAGCAGAGCACAAAGGATCTGGCAGCAATCATTCTGGATGCACCACAGCTAAATGATAGGTCTGGCCTTGGCTGTTGCTGGTATAAGAGTGATGCGCTGAGCTGAAGGGTGATGCTGCTTGCATGCCTCTCATCTTTCATGGGTTAGCCCAGAAGGACCCACAACATGTATTATTGAGCAGTGATGATTCAGCATCTGTGGCGGAGGAAGAATCAGAGTGGGAGAAATACCAGGCGTGGAGAAAAATATATGAAAACTAAATGGACATTCTCATGCTGGACTGGACACTCACCAGATGGACAGTTTTTCTCCAGTTTCACCCCAGTTTATTGTTATATTGTTGTGAAGTTCTATGTACCCCAGTTTATTGTTGAAAATTTTATATCCTCCTTATTGTCCCCTTCTTCCCTCACATTTTCCCGCCTAAACTTGTTTACTCCCTTGTCCTTCCCTGCTTTCCTGCTCCTCTGCACCTGATTGGCCACAGTTTGCTGCAGTGCAGAGGGAGCTCCCATTGGCCCATTCCCTTAGTTACACAGGAGTTCCACCCACCTTTCCCCTATCTTCCAATCCCTGCCTTCCCTGAGCTGCCCATCTCATGCTCCTCCCCAGTTCTGGGTCCACCCCCTGAACCTACCCTATATAAGTCCCTGTTTCCTTTAATAAAGTGGCACTGCTGCACGAGACCTCAACTGTGTCAAGACCCTGATTGCAGGGTTGTGGCAAGCATCATCCTGTTGATGACAGGTTTTGAGATGGAGTATTGATGTCAGGTCATGACAAAACACTGGGAATTGCCAAGAGACTTCCATGGATGGCCCAGCAAAGACAATTGTCTTAAATCATATGAGGCTAAACCTTTACAGCAGAACTTAGATAAATAAACATTTAAAAAATATATGGCCAAATAGAAGTATTTAAATTATGTTTTTTACACATAATGTTTTAGCAACGTTTAAGCAGTTCCTGCACAGTCTTACAAAAATTCACAACTCTGATTTCTCTTAAATCCCCCAAACCAAAATGGATTTCATGATCCATATCTCCATAAGTATTTTGCAAGCATCAGTTTCAGTACTGCACAACAAATGATATAAATATTGGGTGGTTTAATGACTTTTTTAATCCTTGTTGAGGCTAAAGTAGAGCTATTATGAATAACAGGAGATATGCAGAATTCTGCATGCCTCTTTGGGTATAATTGTCTGTGGACTTCCTTCTTTCTCATTAAATTTAGCTTACATGCAGATAGTAATCTACAGCAGATATGCACAAAGTCCCAAAGTACCTGTTCCAAGTATTATTAAGTGGTGAGGCGGCACAAATTTATAGCAACACATAGTTAACTTTAGGATTTAATTTTAAATATGTAACCCCTATAAGGCATACGTCATGGTCTGTTTGGATCTCTCAAACTTACAGGACAATATATTCTGTACACTAAATTTTGTTTTATGAGCTCATTTGGAAATAAATACATCTAACAAGGGCTCAGTTCCCTTTGTACAGCCCAGTCTAATGTGAATTCACTAATTCATCACTTAATTTGTGAGGTTTCTAACTCACAAGATCTCTAATTCGTATTCAATGCAAACCTTAGCTCATATGCCGTGAGACACTGGATTATTATATTAGTTACTGGCTCAGACCAACTCAAATGTGTGTGTGTGTGTGTGGGGGGGGAACAGGTCAAATGTCGTGAAGGTGAAATAGAGCCCTGCTCCGTACCCCAGCCCCTTGGAGCCTCCTTGGGCAGCCCCGGAGCAGCTGTCAGTCACTGGCACACAGGGAGCCCTCCCCCACACCACACTCCCTGGAGCCCCCAACCCAGCCTCAGAATGGTTGGTGCACTGGAAGTCCCACCTAGGGGGGAGGGTGGCCAAAGCAGATCAAATCAACACGATGCAGCCATCGCATGGTCGCACCCTACCATCTGGACATGTAGAAGCTGGACTTGCATGCGACTTTGGGTGGTAGCTATAATTCTCTCTTTTTCTTTCTCTTTCTTTACTTCTCCTAATTTCCTTTCTTGATATCTGGGTAACTTAAAGCTGGATGGGTTGGATTATGCTAAATTGTAAGGGTTAGCATGCGCTAAGTCAATGCTTTGTGAAATGCTTTATTTTGGTTGAATGTTGCCCTTCAAACTTTTGCCAAGTTCCCTTATTTTCTGAAGTTTGCCAGTAAAAGTGTGTTATTTGACCTCCTGAGAAACGTGTGCAGCATCTTCTCTCGTGCACTCTCTCAAGGTATTAAAAGAACTCAAGGCCCCTTTAATAAACTTGGTGGGTGAATTTTTGGAGCCTCGTATATTTTTAAAGTAAAACCCCTTTGCTATGCTTGTAGCTCGAACCTGGGTTTTTACATACGGCTGTGAGTAAAATAGTTACTGGGCTGACAGCAAGAGTGCTCCTTCTTCCTCTCTATCATGGTGTGACTGTCCCTTGTATCACACTGGGAAGCAGGAATGCCTCAGCAGTCCAACTGCTGTTGAAAACTGTCTGCTTGAAAAGCTTTTTGGGTGAGCTCATGTCATTCTACCTTTCAGTTTGGAAGTTTGATCTATACTATTTCCATGAGTTGGTGGATTATGAAGAAACTGCCAAACATTAAATATGCAGGGATGATGGCTGCAGGATACTGTGAGCTGTAGGTGACAGTGGCTTCAAAATGACCTTTTGTCCCGGTCATCATGTCCTGCCTATGTGTTGCTCTCAGTTTGACCTAATGGTCCTAGCATACATCAGGCCTTAGCATGAGCAAAGTGCTAGCCAAAACCTGATCAGGAGGAGTGTGAGCGGCCACACACATCCTCGCAGGCTGCCTCATTCTGAACACCTTCCCTTTTGTTGAGTTAAATTTAATACTTACATCTTCAAGATAACATGTGGTTTTGGACAGGTATCCAGTTTAAGCAATACCTGTCCTTTAAGCTCTTCGGTTAAACCTACAACAGCTGGAACTGCCATGACTTCATTAAACACTGTATTGCTCAAAAAATTATGTGTTCTGTTGGCCTTTATTCATAGAGTCATTATCTCCAAAGTAACAAGCTCACACCTGTTCTTTTGTCACACTGCAGTTGGATTTAAGTGAGAGAGAAGAGGTTGAAGGAAGCCAGCCTTACATGTCCTCATTTGCATCCCACCTCACACGCTGAGGCTCCTGATCCATGAACATAGGCTGAGCCTTCACAGCTCATTGCATTCAAGATGCTCCAATTTGATAAGCAAAGCATAAAGGTCCAGTCCCAAGCAAATTGTACGGGCTGCACAAGAAGTCGGTAACAAAGGTAAGACTACAATTCAAAAGTCAACCTTGTCTGACAATATCACACTTAATCCTCTGGAAAATGCTGCTGAGTTACAGCAGTATGATGGGTACCACAGTCAAAGGGATTTAATGGGTTTTGGGTGAGGGAATTGCAGAGGAAAGGAGAAGAAGGACTTAGGCTTATGATGAGTTCAGATAAATCTGCGTGTAAGGGTGCAGTCTTTGGGATGAATAACCCACAGTCTGTAGGAGTTTTCGGTTGGAGTAGCTAAATGTTGAAATTCATGCTTCTGTATGTTTTCATGGACATTTATTGTAGGAATTCAAACATCTTTTATGTATATACCTCTAGTTCAAGATGAAATACAGGATAGGGAAAAGCCTAGAAGTATTTCATGTTTAATAACTCAGCAGCTGTAATGCCCTGGCCCGCTTGGCAGGTTTAGGGGAAGGTAGTTTGATTTTCTCTGGGCAGTATATGGGAGAATTAACAATATTCTCAGGAGGTTCAATAACAAACAACTTTTTACCTGCAAATTTTAGGACATCCAGATAGAATACGGCACTTGGCAAAATTTCACTTAGCCAACTTTAAAACATACAGACAGAACAAGATACTCAGCAAGACATTGACTGGATTTTTTGGCCCGGCTTACAATATATTTTGAGAAGACGAAGGTAGGAGAAGAAAGAGAAAGAAAAAGGAGGGAGAGAGATAGATAGTCACCATTGTAGGATCCAGTATGGTCTCAGCAGCTTTTAAATCCAGTGTAACAGAGTGCTCCACGCAGCACACACACGTTTCTGTCCTTTTATTGGTTCTGGTCGCCCAAGGCCCTCCCCAGGCAAGGCCATGTTAATTCCAGCACCAAAATTACACTCCTGTGCTTTACACAGAGCCAGAATGTTCCTGGAACCATTCTGGACCTTGCAGCAGCCCCAGGTGATCAACTGGCCCATCACCACGGACCTCGGGCCGACTTTTTAAATGTACGTGCACTACGCAGCACAGTGCAGGAAGGCTCAAGGGGTGGGGGGAGCAGTGCACTGCCCCACCTACGTAGAGCTCACCCTGTTCCCCCACCACTTTCCCACCTGGTTGTTTTGAGCCAGTCAACTGTTCCTCTGGCCTCCTACAGCAGCTCAGTGCTGCCAGTTTTACCTAAATAACTTTGTATCCTAACTTTACTTGAGTGTTTTCTTTAGGGGGGTTTAGAAAAAGACAAAGGGTTGTCTATAGGCAGATAGGACCCCAATTAGAAGTGTCTTGTGGGGATGACACTTCCTCTCCAAAATGATTTTTTTCTTGTGCAAGGGAAACACTATGAGACTGTGACCTGACCCTGAGGAGGTCTGTAACCTCCCTCTCTACAAACCTCTGCGAGCTTTTCTTCTTTGGACTGTTTCTGGCTGAAAGGCAATAGCAGTATTTATCCCACCAACAACATTAGTGATCGAAGTTCCCTTGCAGATAGAAGTTGTTGGAAGAGACAAGATGTAGCTAGCAGCTAAGGAGTTGCATGAAGGAATATGCAACAGGCAATGTCCTGAGAGCAAGCATCTCCCAATCCTTGTGCGTCCCAGGGAGGCCCAGAATGGAGCAACCCCAGCCTGCACAGTTTTTATTGTCAGATAATTCAAAAGCATGGGACAGAACATGAATAAAGAAGGCAGATAAAATCACTCAAGGACTAAGACACAAGAACAGATACTCGAGTGGTATGCAAGTTATGAAAGAAACTAAGCAGTCAGCTTTTTTTTTTCTACAGTAAAGAAAAATATCAGGGCTGACTGTGCTGCCCTTACTAGCTTAGTACTCTGTTGATGATCCCAGTAGAACTGTAAGGGTTTAGTGCAAATTTCAGAAGGAAACATACTTCTGGAATGAGGTGAAGAAGGATTATAAGGGATAAAAGGGCAAAAATTCATAGGATTGGTTACTTCTGATGCTCTGAGAATAATGAATAAATTCTCAGATTAAAAGTATCGAGTAATTCCAGATAATTTGTTCAACAAGCAGGATAAAATCTAACGATAATCAATAGAAGACTCAGGTGACAACTGGGAGTTCCCCTCATAGAAAATCCTCCTGTTTTCTTCGAGCTACACCAGTGAACACTGGCAAACACTGGTGATGGGATGAACAGTTAGAATCAGGGAACATTATATATAGTATATATTATATATAGTGTGAGCAGATTTTTTTTTGCCACATGCTAAATATAAAAGCTCAGATGTTCTTACACAATAACCACTGACTATGCTGGGGTTTTGATAGCAATATCTTGTTGCTTGCATATCTAAATGCTTTTAAGTCATGGTAATGAACAGTGTGCTAACAATCAAGTGGAATGCCTTGTGCCGTTTCAGGTGTCAATCTCCCTGCAACCAGCCAATTAATTGCAGTAGGGAAGCACAATATGACCCACAGAAATCATCAGGAGGCATTAAGAGTAATTGGGTTTTTCACCTGTTATTACAACTAGCATGCTTAATTCTGAATGCTGGCTGGATGACCTGCTGGGATAGCATTGAACACAGCATTTGCAGAGATGTGCTTTAGACTAGGCTGTGTGAACGAAATGCTAGATTGAATGGAATTGCCTACAATCTGGATAATTATAGTAGCACTGATTAGGGTGTTCAGTGAAACATGACTATATTTGGGTGACACCAGCTCAGGCAGGGTGTCTCTGAGGGACACAGAAGTGCAATAGGGTGTGTTTCTCCATTCTGCTTGCTGATACAATCCCTACAAGTGGTTCTTTCACATCAACTAGAACAACTTCCTTCCACTGGTATAACTGGTGAAGGATTAATCCATAGAAGGAAAAGACACTATGGTTTTGTCTCTTTTACAAGCTTTTTGGAAGCCGGCATCCAAAGCCCATGCCTTCCTTTGAGGCACAAAAGAATACTTCCCAGTTTTAGCAGGCTCTGACTTTTATTTAGGTAGTAAAAAATTGGCTCCCTATTATTTGTGAACGTTAATTGTTCCTTGATGGTGAGTTATCAGGGAATTATTTCATAAAAAATATGTGGCCTGACTCATCCACCTCTCTCAGTGGGGATCCTTGCATGTGATGGACTTTTACCATATCATTTGAAAATCAAGCATGGAAAGGGTTAGCAGTGTAAATTTAAAAAAAAGCAAACTAATGGGATTTAGCACTTAGGTATTAAACTAATCAAGACACTAAATCTTTAATTTATATTATTACGGTCTACACAACAGCCTTTTATGTGAAAAAAAAAAAAATCAATGCACATGTTACGTATTGGCATTTCCCTGAAGAGTTATTTTCTTTCCTTGCAGTTTTCTTCCACCTGCCTTCCACCTTTTTTCCTATATAAATAGAAGGAGGAAATGCAAAATCATTCCTTAAAAGGGGCTTTGTTTTCAGGAAATTGTTTGTTTCCTCTTTGGCTATGCATATGTGCCCTCTTGCTTGTGGTAGATGACTCAGAATTTGCGCCTCTGAAGTAAGCGCTCAGCAGGTATTTTAGTGTCAAGAAAGGAGGCAGATTTTCAGAAAGGCTGGGAATTTGGGGTGCTGAATTCCCTTGAAAATCTGTTTAGTGTTTCTACAAAAGCATTTATAGCCTCAACTGAAGCTGAGCTTATTTTTTGAGCTGTTGCCAATTGCTTGAATGGAACCACTGAAAACTCATTTTCTAAATTACTCCTTTTAAAGACTGCCCAAACCAATAGGAATTTTATCTCCCATATTGATGTATTTAAAAGGAACTTAAAGAGTCTAACTCTGGTGTTCAAAGGTAGTCACTAAACATAAAATAAGCAGTGGATTGAAGAGGTTAGAAATACAGTTAATTACTAATGATTGCTGGGATTAGGATATGGTAAACCATGGGAGACTTCCAGCCTGCCTCCTATTCAAAGCCTGCCCTTGCCTTAGAGGAAACAGGAACAGATTATCTCCAAAACACTGTCCATACGAGGGTAAAACACAGTCTCCTGGGAAACAGCTGTACATTAGTTATGTTATTTATTTTTTTCATCTGGGCGAACATTCTTGATTATTGTAGCATGTACTTCAGACTTTCTCAAAAAGACGAAATTTCAAGATGACTCATATGTTGTGATTTTGATACTACAGGCTCTTCCCCTGCTCCAGTGTGGGGTTCCTCCCACGGGAGACAGTCCTCCACGAACTCCAGTCCTCCAACCTGAGTCCCTCCCACGGGCCACAGCTCCAGTCTGGGTCCCTACCGGGGCCACAATTCCTGCTAGCAAATCTGCTCCAGGCTCCTGCTGGGAGCCTACTGCAGCACGAGCCTCCCACGAGGTCACAGTCTCCTTTCAGGCATCCATCTGCTCCAGCGTGGGGTCCTCCATGGGCTGCAGGTGGAGCTCTCCTGTACCATGAGCTTCCCTGGGCTGCAGGGGCACAGCTGTCCCACCATGATCTGCACCACGGGCTGCAGGGGAATCTCTGCTCCGTTGCCTGAGCAACTCCTTCCCCTCCTTCTTCACTGACCTTGGGGTCTTCAGGGCTGTTTCTGTCACATATTCTCACTTCTCTCTCCGTCTGCAGTTGCTGTTGTGCGCTGTTCCCCCCCCCCCCCTTCCTATGTTATCCCAGCTACACCCTCCCCAATGGACTCGGCCCTGCTCAGCGGCGGGTCGGTAGTATAACATCCAGCTGAGGAAGAGGCTTTGGGGGCCAGGGGCCAGTTAATCTCCCTGGTCCTTGAAATGGAGAGGGGGTCTATCAGATGAGACAGTAGCCAGCAGGGGTGAGTTACTCCACAGATAGAATAGGCACCTGTAGCATGAGCATGCCTGTAGTGAGGATTTAGTCTCCACTACTCTAGGACTGCAGTATGTTTTGTGTGTGTGTGACTCTTTAGCAGCTGTCTATGAATACGGTTAGAATGGCACATGCATGGCTGTTGCTCTTCCCGTGGAAAGTGCAGGAAAGTCTGGGGGCATTTTTACCTATTGCATTTCCTCCCTTTCTATCTTTAGTATTGCTAATGAAGGAGAGGAATATGAATGCTCTGAAAGGAAGGGACAATGTTCTGCCAGAGGCACAGAAGAAATTAACAGCTCTTGCTCTGGGACAACTGCTGACATTCTCTCAAATACACCTGCATTGCCAGAATCATGTAAGACTCTTCGCTATCAAGGAGGTAAGAAGGAAAAATCAATGTGGCCTGTAGGAGAATGATAACCCACCAGTGTGATGCATGTCTTGAGGGAGGTGCCAAAGCAGAGGAAAATCAGCACTCCAAGGAGTGATGCGACTCTTCTCATATTTGTTAGGTGTCTTGCCAGGAGTGAGAGAAGAGCAGAAGAAAGACAAAGACTCCTCCTGGGATTCTGAGGTACCTTCTCTAGAGGAGGCAGTGGGGTCCCTCTGAATCACTGGCTTCTGGGATCATTACTGTCTGCAGCTGCTTTTGCCAAATGCTTGTAAGTCAGACCTTGACATGCCAGTGCTGCAGACAAACTGTTCCGTTAGGACTGGGACAAAGTGAGGTTCAGCTGGTTCTCCTTGCAGCTGACCTCCAAGCTGGATTTCTAAAAAAGGACAAAGCAGTAAAGTTTCTGTTAGAAGACTGGCTTGGTGAAGATTGTTGATTTTCTATCATACCGCAAACATCTTCCACTCCAGTCACTGTCAATTGGTTCCCATATGACTCACAGTCTAGAGACTTCTTTCTTCTGCCTGCATTCTCTATGGATTGGGCAGGAGTACTTCATCCCCTTTGGAAAGCCCTGCTCAAGAGAGATGCCGAACATGCTGGCTGTGTTTGCCTGTTTTGTTGCTTCCATCACCTGATCCCGCTTGTTAGGTCTTTTGGCTAAAGCAGAAGTGTTGTGCGTGGAAGTGGGTTGAGAAGGAGCCTTTGCCAGTTCTCAGACGTGTCTTTTAAATTACACAGACTGATTCTGAAGGTCCCTGGGAAAGTGTCGAAAAATGTGCTTCCTGCTGCAGTGGGCAAGAGTTTGGATACGCGCTCTGTTGCAGTGGAGCATGGCAAAGGTAATTTCAGAGGGACTAAATGGCTACCTTTGTAAACTTCTCTGGGGTGACATGGCTGGGGAGAAAGCAGAGTGAAATAAGCCCTCAAAGACATGCCTGTTACCTTTTGTATAGGGGCCTTGCCAGCAGCAGGAGAAGAGCAGAAGGAAACAATGACTCCCCCTGGGAGGATACTTTTTCTGGAGGAGGTAGCTGTCTCTGGAGGGGGCATTGATCTGGATCCATGGCGTCTGAGCTCCTTTCCCTTTGCTGCTGTTTTTGCCACACGCTTGCACCTTGGACCTGGACATGCCAGTGCTGCAGACAAAGTGTTCAGTTAGTGCTGGGACAAAGTGAGGTCAAGCTAATGTCCTCTGCAGCTGACCTCCCAACTGGATTTCTAGAACAATGCAGTAAAGCTTCTTGCTGCTTGCAGTCCTCTGAAATCCTCCAAGACTGGCACTGTGAGGATTGTGTTTTCCACCTCCTAGCCTGCTTCCCTGGATCCATTCATGTCAAATAACCTCCAGTCTGGAGATGTATTTCTCCTGCCTCAATTCTCTCTGCATTGGGCAGGAGTACTTCATCCCCTTTGGAAAGCCCTGCTCAAGAGAGATGCCGAATGTGCTGGCTGTGTTTCCCGTTTTGTGGCTTCCTCCACCTGATCCCGCTCGTTAGGCCTGTTGACTGAAGCTGAAGTGCTGTGCGTGGAAGTGGGTTGAGAAGGAGCCTTTGCCAGTTCTCAGACGTGTCTTTTAAATTACGCAGACTGATTCCAAAGGTCAAGGGAAAGTGTTGCCCAACTTGACACTTCGTGCTGCAGTGGGCAAGAGTTTGGATGCGCGCTCTGTTGCAGTGGAGCACGGCAAAGGTAATTTCAGAGGGACTAAATGGTTACCTTTGTAAAGTTCTCTGGGGTGACATGGCTGGGGAGAAAGCAGAGTGAAATAAGCCCTCAGAGTAATGACATGCCTCTTACGTCTTTTGTTAGGGGTCTTGCCAGCAGCAGAAGAAGAGCAGAAGGATAACAAAGACTTTTCCTGGGGAGATGATGACATTTCCTGGCTTTTGGAGGTAGCTGTTCTGGAGGGGCAATGAGTTTCTTCTGGATCAATGATGTCTGGGCTCCTTTCCCTTTGCTGCTGCTTTTGCCACATGCTTGCACCTTGGACCTGGACATGCCAGTGCTGCAGACAAACGGTTCAGTTAGTGCTGGGACAAAGTGAGGTCAGCTAATGTCCTGGGTCTCCTTGCAGCTGACCTCCCAGCTGGATTAATAGAACAAAGCAGTAAAGCTTCCCGCTGCTTGCAGTCCTCTGAAATCCTACAAGACTGGCACTGTGAGGATTGTGTTTTCCACCTCCTAGCCTGCTTCCCTGGATCCATTCATGTCAAATGGTTCCCTTATGACCTACAGTCTGGAGATGTATTTCTCCTGCCTCGGTTCCCTCTGCATTGGGGAGGAGTACTTCATCCCCTTTGGAAAGCCCTGCTCAAGAGAGATGCCGAACGTGCTGGCTGTGTTTGCCTCTTTTGTTCCTTCCATCACCTGATCGTGCTCATTAGGGCTTTTGGCTAAAGCAGAAGTGTTGTGCGTGGAAGTGGGTTGAGAAGGCGCCTTTGCCAGTTCTCAGACGTGTCCTTTAAATTACACAGACTGATTCCAAAGGTCAAGGGAAAGTGTTGCCCAATTTGACACTTTGTGCTGCAGTGGGCAAGAGTTTGGATGCGCGCTCTGTTGCAGTGGAGCACGGCAAAGGTAATTTCAGAGGGACTAAATGGTTACCTTTGTAAAGTTCTCTGGGGTGACATGGCTGGGGAGAAAGCAGAGTGAAATAAGCCCTCAGAGTAATGACCAACCTGTTATCTTTTGTTAGGGGTCTTGCCAGCAGCAGGAGAAGAGCAGAAGGAAGACAATGACTCCCCCTGGGATTCTGAGGTACCTGCTCTGGAGGTGGCAGTGAGGTCCCGCTGGATCAATGGCTTCTGGGCTCCTTTCCCTTTGCTGCTGCTTTTGCCCCACGCTTGCACCTTGGACCTGGACATGCCAGTGCTGCAGACAAAGTGTTCAGTTAGTGCTGGGACAAAGTGAGGTCAAGCTAATGTCCTGGGTCTCCTTGCAGCTGACCTCCCAGCTGGATTTGTAGAACAAAGCAGTAAAGCTTCTTGCTGCTTGCAGTCCTCTGAAATCCTACAAGACTGGCACTGTGAGGATTGTGTTTTCCACCTCCTAGCCTGCTTCCCTGGATCCATTCATGTCAAATAACCTCCAGTCTGGAGATGTATTTCTCCTGCCTCAGTTCTCTCTGCATTGGGCAGGAGTACTTCATCCCCTTTGGAAAGCCCTGCTCAAGAGAGATGCCGAATGTGCTGGCTGTGTTTCCCGTTTTGTGGCTTCCTCCACCTGATCCCGCTCGTTAGGCCTGTTGACTGAAGCTGAAGTGCTGTGCGTGGAAGTGGGTTGAGAAGGAGCCTTTGCCAGTTCTCCGACGTGTCTTTTAAATTACACAGACTGATTCTGACGGTCCCTGGGATGTGTCGAAAAATGTGCTGCTTCCTGCTGCATTCGGCAATAGATTGGACGCGCGTGCTGTGTTAGTACGGAGCGGCAAAGGTAATTTCAGAGGGACTAAATGGCTACCTTTGAGAACTTCTCTGGGGTGACATGGCTGGGGAGAAAGCAGAGTGAAATAAGCACTCAAAGACATGCCTGTTACCTTTTGTATAGGGGCCTTGCCAGCAGCAGAAGAGCAGAAGGAAGACAATGACTCCCCCTGGGATACTAAGGTACCTTCTCTGGAGGAGGCAGTGAGGTCCCGCTGAATCAATGGCGTCTGAGCTCCTTTCCCTTTGCTGCTGTTTTTGCCACACGCTTGCACCTTGGACCTGGACATGCCAGTGCTGCAGACAAAGTGTTCAGTTAATGCTGGGACAAAGTGAGGTCAAGCTAATGACCTGGGTCTCCTGGCAGCTGACCTCCCAACTGGATTTCTAGAACAATGCAGTAAAGCTTCTTGCTGCTTGCAGTCCTCTGAAATCCTCCAAGACTGGCACTGTGAGGATTGTGTTTTCCACCTCCTAGCCTGCTTCCCTGGATCCATTCATTTCAAATGGTTCCCTTACGACCTACAGTCTGGAGATGTATTTCTCCTGCCTAGGTTCTCTCTGCATTGGGCAGGAGTACTTCATCCCCTTTGGAAAGCCCTGCTCAAGAGAGATGCCGAATGTGCTGGCTGTGTTTCCCGTTTTGTGGCTTCCTCCACCTGATCCCGCTCGTTAGGCCTGTTGGCTGAAGCTGAAGTGCTGTGCGTGGAAGTGGGTTGAGAAGGAGCCTTTGCCAGTTCTCCGACGTGTCTTTTAAATTACGCAGACTGATTCCAAAGGTCAAGGGAAAGTGTCGACCAACTTGACACTTCGTGCTGCAGTGGGCAAGAGTTTGGATGCGCACTCTGTTGCAGTGGAGCATGGCAAAGGTAATTTCAGAGGGACTAAATGGTTACCTTTGTAAAGTTCTCTGGGGTGACATGGCTGGGGAGAAAGCAGAGTGAAATAAGCCCTCAGAGTAATGACATGCCTCTTACGTCTTTTGTTAGGGGTCTTGCCAGCAGCAGCAGAAGAGCACAAGGATAACAAAGACTTTTCCTGGGGAGATGATGACATTTCCTGGTTTTTGGAGGTAGCTGTTCTGGATGGGGCAATGAGTTTCTTCTGGATCAATGATGTCTGGTCTCCTTTCCCTTTGCTGCTGCTTTTGCCACATGCTTGCACCTTGGGCCTGGACATGCCAGTGCTGCAGACAAATGGTTCAGTTAGTGCTGGGACAAAGTGAGGTCAGCTAATGTCCTGGGTCTCCTTGCAGCTGACCTCCCAGCTGGATTAATAGAACAAAGCAGTAAAGCTTCCCGCTGCTTGCAGTCCTCTGAAATCCTACAAGACTGGCACTGTGAGGATTGTGTTTTCCACCTCCTAGCCTGCTTCCCTGGATCCATTCATGTCAAATGGTTCCCTTATGACCTACAGTCTGGAGATGTATTTCTCCTGCCTCGGTTCCCTCTGCATTGGGGAGGAGTACTTCATCCCCTTTGGAAAGCCCTGCTCAAGAGAGATGCCGAACGTGCTGGCTGTGTTTGCCTCTTTTGTTCCTTCCATCACCTGATCGTGCTCATTAGGGCTTTTGGCTAAAGCAGAAGTGTTGTGCGTGGAAGTGGGTTGAGAAGGAGCCTTTGCCAGTTCTCAGACGTGTCCTT
>NW_024105044.1:0-64742 GCF_003945595.2 Pipra filicauda | reverse complement strand
AGACCAAGATTCTCTTAACAGGTTAGAATTTCTAACACATTTGCAATCAGCAGTTACCCTTGCCTCTTCAGAGTGTGTAACACATTCCTGTGATACAGAAAATAAAAATGCATGATTATGTTTAGCCATATTCTAGTACGAAAGCTGCTGCATGCCAAGGCAAGGCCTTAAGAACACTTGACTGGTCTGTCACATCTGTTAGTACTCAGTGACTATTGTTTAACATTTGGTTATATTTTTCAAGAGGTTTCATTCAATCCTTCTATGAAACAGTGGTTTGACTGGTGTCCACAATGGGTACAGACTCATCCAAGCTGGTAACCACAGTGAGTAAACCCCAGAAGTGGCATGCAGAGATGCTTCAGTCAGCTCTGTGGGAGCCATCACTGCAACCAGAAGCAGGGTTAGCGACGCCAGCATGTTCTCTTCCCCAGCTGGACAGATTTATATAGGACTCACCAGCTGAGATGTCTGTGCTGGGTTCCTCTGGGTTTCTGCTTCTGGCTATGCCATGGTTCTTCAGTCCCTTTTAAGTGGAAAACAACCTCAGGAATGGGTGAGGGAAGGACAACTGCACAATAGGAACTCATACCACTTCATCCCAAGTGCCTCCACTCGGCACAGCTTCAAATCAGTGAGTCCAGCTTTAGAGTAGGAATAGATGATGAATGATGTACAAAATCTCTGGATGCAAATGTTAGCTGACTTGTCCTGAAATGGCTGGATAAGGCAGTGAGAAAAATCACTGTGTTTTGTCTCTGACATAGTGGGACTGAAATTAAGTATTCACCTTCCTTGCAAACAAAGACAGATTGCAATGCAGTGGCTGCCCAGCGGCAATATCCCACACACTGTGTTTGCTCCTGTAGTTGTTGTTCTTTCCCCCTCAGTTTTGCCTCAGACCTGAAGTGTGGCTATCATGTGCCTCAGTTCCTACAAGTGACCATGTGTGATTAAATACGGGAGTGCAGGATCTGCAAATGTAGACAACTCTGATACCCAGAGAACTGCATATTGGGCATCCTAAAATCATACCACAAGACAAGTGAAGACAGCAATTTGATGCCCCACCAAACCTTTTCTTCTCCAGGCTGAACAAAGCCAGGTCCCTCACCCTCTCCTCATATATCATGCTCTCCATCTCCTCAACAAAGCTTGCTGATCCTCAGCGAGATGAGTCACAATTTGTCATCTCTTGTCCAAAACTGGACACAACACAACCTCATGAGTGCCAGAGACAAACAATTCATCTTCTCTTTGGTCCTGCTGGCTACAGTTCTCTGTGGTTGTCAGAGTAGGGAAACTCTTACAACTTTTAACTTTGGAAAATTTGCCCTGAGGGAAAAAAAAACAAAACCAGTTTGGTCCAGTTGGTCAGACTGACATCTGCTCTCATAAGTGGCTTACTTGGAGTCAACATCCCAGAAAATGGCATGTGTCACAACCAGAGAGTCCTACATTGCTACTTTCTACACCCTGAACTCAGCCATCTCCCTTAAATGCTGTTGTGGTTCTGCAGACCTCTCCTGCCATGTGCTTACCCCTTCTGACTTGCCTCTGTCTCTCTCTAGCTTTCACTCTGCACAGACCTCAAACTCTCTCCAACAGTGGGTTTAAAAACATCTTAATATCTCTGGGTGGGAGAGTGGTATGTCATGGAAGAACCATCATGTTGTGAAATGATGACAAGTGGCAGATAAGAAATGGGACATCAAGATACTGGTTATTTACTTCAAACACACCCAGTCCCCAGAATCTCTCAAAATTGCCTTTTTATCTCTTGTTTTACCCAATGTCTTGCCAAATCTGAACTCAAATGTGGAACAAAAAGCTGTCACATTATGTCTCGGTCTTCCACAGAAAGTACAAACCTGAAGTGCCCTGGAAGTGATTTTTTAAAAGTATGTGGGCAGTCCTCTTAATATTGTAAAAACTAATGACTTCTGGACTTCTGGATCATAAGTGTTAATACAAAAGTACTGAGGTCAAAAAACATGAAGGCTTTGGCCTCAGTTAACGTGTGTTTAATGAAATAGGCATTTTCAATAAAAGTACAGCCTTAGCAAAAAGTTGATGATAGCGCAATTCATAAGACAAATACTCTTGGGAGTAGAGTATCCTGTAGAACTACAAAGGGATGTAGTTTCAACTAGGAGTAGAAACCAGAAAATGTGACGGTTGTGAGGTTGTAATTATGTTTTCTTTAATGAATGGGGGGGGGAAGAAAAAAGGAGAAAAGGTGTAGTAAACCCTAGAACTGTATTTTATATAGATTTTCCAATCTTAAACAAAACTGGAAAAAGAATCCAAATTTGTCTTGGATTGGGATGTATATTATAGCTAAGAATGAGAGTTGCAAGGCATCTCACAAACTGCAGGAGTTAGTGCTATTAACAGAATGGATATAAATATTTGAAATTCTGTATTAAACATTAAGGTTTGGGGTTTTTTTTCTTTTGGGTCAGAACAGAGCAAGAATTTGTTCCAGCTGATTATGTTGCACAGGTGGCTGTGCTAAGTTATGTTGATTATTGGGAACTCAGCACTGAATGAAACCACTCTCTGCTAAACACCTGACTGTAAACATAGAGTAATAGAATAATTTAGGCTGGAAGAGACCTTTAAGATCATCAAGTTCAATCATAAACTTAACCCTGCCAACT
Organism: Pipra filicauda; assembly: GCF_003945595.2. NCBI lineage: Eukaryota > Metazoa > Chordata > Aves > Passeriformes > Pipridae > Pipra > Pipra filicauda. The sequence goes on along the minus strand of NW_024105044.1, from coordinate 62,079 downwards.
CCACTACTAAACCATGTCCCTGAGTACCACATCTACATGTCTTTTAAATACCTCCAGGGATGGTGAATCAATCACTTCCCTGGGCAGCCTGTTCCCATGCTTGACAACCCTTTTGATGAAGAAATTTTTCTTAATATCTAATCTAAAACTCCCCTGCTGCAACTTGAGGCCATTTCCCCTCATCATCTCGCTGTTACTTGGGAAAAGAGACTGACACCCACCCTGATAAAACTGCTTCTCACGCAGAGTCTGTGCCCCATCAGAGCCAGGCAACTTGATGAAGCCAGGCAGTAAAGATGCTTCTCTCCATAGTAGGGCTTCTGTCTGAGCAAGGAGAGCATAGGGCTCTCAGAGAGATTTCCACAGCACACTATGCAGGCAAACGTATCAGCAGCCATATATCAACATCTACCTATATATGTATCATATATAAGATATTAATGCCACCTTCTCTCTTCCCATACCCAAGTTAACAGGTTGTAGTGGGGAAAAAAGTGTTTTTTCCCCCTGGAGTTAAAAAAAATGGTAACCCCCAAGGGGGTGGTGTCTCTCTTGGTGTTGACCCAATCAGCGCTCCTGCAAAATTAAAACATATCACACCAAACCGGAAAAGAAGGATGATGAGGTAGTTGAAGAGGAGAGTGGCCATGTTGTGAAGCCATGAGGAAGGGGCAGGAGCCCCCAGCTGGCGGTTGCAGAAACTCGAAAACAGTGTTAAACTGGACCGAGGTCTGTAACTGAGAAGCTGGGAGTTTTACTCCACTGTGAGTGGGCAGCAGGAGAGGCGGAAGAAGCAGCAGTGAGCAAAGAACTGTGGCAGAAAGCCAAGAGATAAGAAAAAGTAGCAGAAACAAGCATGCAGCTAAGCAGAGAGACAGAGATCTCTAATGGAGAGAGAGAGAGAGAGAGAGAACTAAGCTCTATGGACAGAGTTTTGGGGTAAGAACTGAACCAAAAACCCCCAAAACCCTTTTGAGACACCTCCTAGAGAGGAGGGGTGGTGGACTCCCACTTGAGGGGAGTCTTGGAACGTAACAGTACCGGAGAGAGGAGCTAAGGAGCTCAGACATCCCGGAGCTGGACCGGGATGGCCAGAAGGAATGTGGGGGAAGTGGCCTGCCCCCCCTCTGCTGCTGCCAAGCTGGCAGCCTTAGACAGAGCACAGGAGCTCTGTTAGAACTCTTGAGGCAAAGACTTTCAACTGAAAGCTGCCCGAGACGTTCTGACTCAGAGGTAAACCCCCTGAGGAAAGGGACTGTCACAAAGACCCCTGCGCTTCGTGATATCACGTGGTGAGGCGAGCTTTTGTCCCAGCTATCACAGTCCACAGAAGAGAAACCTTCACTTGGAGTCGAAGGGCTGAGAGGGGTGAGAGGAGACCCCCTTGTGTGTATTGGAAAGAGATCCAACTACAACTTTTGCATTGAGGAGGAGAGACTGCTGTCTTGAACGTGGAAAGGATCTTTTCCTTCTTCCCTTCTGGACTTTTATTGGAGGGAGAAGAGATTTGATCCAATGTAAATACTGCTTCATCATAGGAAAAATAGTTAAGATTATGTATATGATGTATTATAATATTTATTTGTATAGTGATTGTAATATAATTCCCTTCCCCCCATATTGAGTCTTGTGTTGTGTCTGGAAAACCCATCTCACACTGGGGTGAGATGTGGGAGAGGGACTTGGACTCAGGAATTGGATTTTGGGGGTCTCAAACCACCACACAGGTTCACATGGGCCCTGGGCTTCATGGTTTCTTTAAGCAGTGTCTGACCTTTCTGCCACCAGCAGGGCACAAGGACTGGTAACAGAGCACACCACAAACTTTCTATGGGCTGATATGTGACATCTGATTAGTGTCAGATGCCTTGACCATGAACCCTTCACTGCACTGGGCTGGTCTGCACGGCCTTTCCAGGCTTTGGAAGGATGAGTGCCTTCAAAGAAAACACAATAGTGGCTGATTCCTGGTGCTTTCATCTGCACTATCCTTGGTGAAATTGTTCATTTTCTAGTAGCTGTCTTGGCCTTTTCTGTGGAAAAAGGACAGCTCTGGTTGAAACCCTGAAGATGCTGTCTGTGTTTCTGCCACCTCAGTCATAATGTCTAATGGCAGAGCCTGGGGCCAGTGATATACAAAGGTATGTGCACACACTACTGTACACATGCACAATCATGCTTTCTATGCTTATGTGTATAGGTCTCCACTAATAGTGCTATAGAACAAAAGAACTTAAGGACCGTACTTTTGTGGAATAAATTTTATTTGAAGTTCCTGATGGCTTACAGTTTTATGCCCACCAGCTCTGGAAAAGAGTCCCAGGACTCAGTATTGTAATAATTTGGATCAAGCTAAATATGACACTTAGGGTGTCAAATGCTTTTTAAGTCTCATTTGAAGCAGAACAGTACGCATTGAAAACATCTATACACAGGATAGAAATAATCAATGTGATATAAGCCAGGGGAAAGAACAAAAATATTAAGTTCACAGAAATGTAACAACTAATAGGGAGCTGACCATTGTACTACAATGTCATAATTAAAAGCTGGAGAGGAAGCAGCATCAGGGAATTACATTAATGAAGCTTAGATGGTACCATTGAGAAAACTCTGAAAAACAAATGGCTTAAAGGCAAGCAATGCTTTTTTATGATAGAAGTCTCTGTGGGCAAGCTGATTAATCTGTGTTTCATATCATAAATTAGAAGCAAACAAGATATTGCACAGGGCAAACTCTGAGAAAAATAGTGCTGTCCTGTTTTTTTAAGGGTGAAATATGTAGGAAGCACTGCAGAAATCTTACTGGCTCCACTGTCAGGGACAGAATGGTGCTTCAACACCATTGCTAAGCCTCCTGAAAAAGCAAAAGAACAAAAAATGTCTTGAGCCAAAAACTGAGTAATGAATAAATGTGAATGTCATAAGTACACAAGGAACATCACACAGAATGGAAATAAAAGATGACATCCCTGACACACTGGAAGCATGGCATATACAACATATGCTAGAAAGCTGGCTTTGAAACAGCACTCACATCTTCATTTCTACTTGTTAGTGACAGCTGTATTAACCAGGTGTATGTCTCAATGGCCTTTACCAGGAGACTTAAAATTAATCTCTGTTCTGCTTTCAAACTACGGGGCTCATTTTCTGGGAGCTTGATTTTCTACCTCTACTCTCTCTAGAAAACATCTGATGACATATTTAATTTCTGATGACTTTGCTCAATGGTACCTTCTAAACTTTATTAACTAAATTATTAACGTAATCACTAGAACTGGTCCAAACCCACTTATTTCCTTGTAAAGTAATTAGTTTAGCTTCTGCCTAAGTTTCCCTGAGTATTATCATTCTAACGAAACAACAGCAACTACAAACAATACCATCAAGACAACAAAGATGATATATGCAGGGTGGGGAGGAAGGGGTGTTGCTTTGGTAAGAAACAAATATCTACTAGAACAATAACTTCTGGAATTATTATTTAATTATACCTTTCTGCCAAATTTTTCATATGATTAAAAAACATAAAGGTGACTACTAGTGCTAGAAAACTGCTGTTACTAAAACCAGGCAGATCAAGACACTTCTTTTCAAAAACATATCCAACAAGGAGCTCAGACCTGGAAGGACTGCTTGACTCCTGGGATGTGAAGCTAGAAAAAGAAAGAGGAGTTGGTTCAAGGGAACTCCTAAGGCAGCAGAACACTAATAACTGAGATGAGAGTTACAGATAATTATGCTCCAGGCATAAGAAGTGGAGTTACAGAGGTAGGCGGAAGGGCAAAATGGACAAGAAAGAGTGAACATGCCACACTGGTGGAAAGTTTTGCAATATTAATGAATTTCCAATTCTGCTTACTCCCTAGTCCTCCTGGTGTTTCCTTTAACAGTTTCAGTGAGCAGATCTATTCAAAATTATGAGACAGGTATATTTAGCTGTTGGATTTGTCCTTTACTTTCATTATTATTTTGGCTGAACTCTGCACTGAAAGTCAAGGTGCTACTGCATCCACCTTGATCTCCACCTCTATCTCTTCTGAAAGTTTCTAGGCAAGAATGACAGTACCTGGGATTACTGAAACACAAGCACACTATGCCAAGTAACATGACATAATACTCCAGCACAACTACTGAGAAAAGCAAACTAAAATCGCATATTGAACAGAGTGAAATTTGTGTGTTTGAATCAAATAGAGTTGAGAAGAAATATGTATTTTTACCATTTTGGAGCATAATGGGTGCATGAGCAATGAAGTATTAACTACAGTGGTCAAAAGTCTTTTCAGATTAAAAGAAAGTATTGAATTCTATTAGTTGTGTGACTTATATTTTAAGTTCCTGACCAATATTTTGTGGTGCTTCAGAACAAGACTGTGGTAAGACTTCTTAGGTGCCCAAATTTTCCATGGATATGCCTTTTTTATTGGAACCTAAAACATTCAACTGGGAAAACACTGCATTTCCTTCTCAGTTCCTATGCCACCTGATTTATCAAAATCTCCTGTAGGTTATTGGATTTAAGAAAAAGAGCATCTTTACTGTAATTTATCTGTGGAAATCTTAGATGAGTACTATTCTTGTCAATGGTTTTATACAATATCAGCTGCTTAATGATAGCACGATTGTATTTTCCCCAGAAGAAAGAAGATAACGATAAAGAAGATGAATACATAAATAAACATGAAAACTACACTTTAACAAAAGTAACCTTTTTTCTTCTCTGACCTACCCAATCTTACTGTTACTGTTTAAGTTTTCTAATTCCAGGAAAGCCATCTCTTATCTAAAAATTCAGAATCAGTTATAGAGGCCATTTTAAGTTCTGATTATCTGTAACACAGAGTTCAGCTACAGTAAATAATTCACGTTGGACAAAATGTCAACCACTTTTGAAGTCTGAAAGATTTGTATTCTTGGCATTCTAGATCAATGTTATAAAATAGTCCTTGTTTCATAACAAGAGTCTAATCTTACCACCCTTGTTAATCCTAAATCTCACTTTGTCCAAACAACAGAGCTATTGTTTCTACAACTGCAACACAGCTTGCTCCTATACTAATTTGAATAACCACCAATTTTAAAATTGATATTAGCTTTTCTTAAAAGATGGACTCATCTTTAGTGTAATATGCCATTTTGATGAGAGAATTTAAATTTGAAAGAATGACAGAAAACAAATACATATTCCAGCAAGCAGTAGGTAGCGCTGTCCACTCTAACATTTTCCAGTTACAGTTATTCTGGCCATCCAGAACAAAATAATACTGAATCTAGATAAATTTTAAAATTAAAGTAAGATTTGGGCACTGGGCACAAAGAATTCAGGACAACTCAAAGAGCTACTGGGAATCTCTTATTTTGGGAATTAATTAGAGAAGGATGACACTTCTTTCACACATCTACAAAAGTTAATGTTGTTAATTCTAGGCAATAAACATTCAACTGGCAATAAACATTCAACTAACAGTCACAGCCAGTCCATGAAATCTTTGATGATATAAGTATACTTAGCATTTACATTGTCGCTGCCAAGGTTTATCCTATTTCAGTGAGGCCAAGAGTGCAGAGCGATGGTTTACATTTTTAATTATTCATTACACTAAGTTGATGTCCTCAGATTCAGACTGGACCATCATACAGACATACACTTGTACGCTTGAAACTTAGTTTCATTCCTATTTTGATATTCTCAGCAACTTAAAACCCGAACAAATTCACTGAATTGCATATCTACACAAGGGTTTTGCTTGAATGTGTTTTAACAGTGTACTTCATTCTGACTGACTGCTACGTGTCATACAAAGCAATAAGGGTGAAAATCAGAAATAATTTCAGTAATCAGTGGAGTAAAAGAAGAGCAATATCATATTCTTGTAAATTTTCAGAGCCTATTGACTCCAATAAAGAATACTTTTTTAATAAACCCAGTGCAACTCCATGTCCCTTTCCCATACTCCCCACAACACCTGTTTTATTGCTTCTATAATGGATTTCTGGAAAAAAACAAAAACAAAAACTACAACGTTCTACTGTCTTTACATTTCAATGTACGCTTCATTTCATTTGCACTTAGTTGAACCATGTGGAGACATACAGAAATGTAAATACTTTATTGGAGTTGAAATAGTGATTTATTTTGCTCTTAGCATTTGCTAAACTTCATTTCTCAAGTACCTATAACAACTATACTTTTTGTCCATTGTTAAAATTGTACAAAATAATGTTGACTTCCAGAAAATAACAGGGGTTCCACTAATGCATAATTAAAAAAAAGGACATTTACAAACAAAAATTTAAAAATACATTATGTAAATAATAAACAACAAACATCAGCCCTAAAAATGAAGCATTGTTTTCTCTATAAAGAGAGATTTTCAACAAATTTCCAGGGTTCACCTGTGCAGATGAATACCCAAATGACTGAGAAGGCTGTTCGCATTGCACTCTTTATCTGGAATGTGGCTAAACAGCCACCTAATATCTGAAAAAAGGGATGATGTTAATCCCCTTTCCCCCGAGGTTACACCATTCCTCCCATGAAGCTATTAGTCATCTTTTTCACTCAAGATTTCTTGCCCTGCTTGTATTTGTTGGCATTTGACCATTCTCCACAGCTTTGCTAGTCACATTCCTGAGAGATGCCACATCCTGGAGTTCCTTTGTGGTTCCTGGCTCTTTTCTGAAATTCTTCTTCCCCAGTTTGCTGGGTAAGAGGGCCATGTCTTTGTGCTGCAAGGTAGAGAAACATGTAAAAGTCGAGTTCACAGGTTTTAAGGACACGGGAAGAAGCAGGAGTGAAGCTCTGAAAGTTCAGGACCCTCTCAAGTACAGGGCTTGCTTTTTCTCAAACTCCAAATGCAAACCCAGAACTGTTGTGAAAAAAAACCAAAATCCTGTAGATTTGTACTGCTATCTGATCTGAACAAACTCAGGATAGCAAGTCTTCGGGGTCCTCCATTTACTCTCAGGTTGTACAGATCTGGCTTCAAAAATGTAGGTGGGGGCACACTTCAGAGACAGATCCTTTGAGAAAGGAAAAATGTCAGAGTCTGAGGGCTGTTTGTAGAAACCCTTCTATAAAACAGTCTGTTCCACTCACCCTGAAGTTCACTTCAAAAGTCCAAAAGAAACTTCTGAAGGGCAACGAGCCCTTTCCTTCTCTTGCCATCCCTCCTTAGATCTGATCCTACAGTCTTTGCCATCTTCTTGAATGACAAGGACCCGCGTTTAAGGTCTTTGCAGCACTGCAAAGACATAATCGGCGACGCACTGGCTAAGAGGATAGGCACATCCTGAAGGAGGGAGTAACAGAGCTGCAGCTCCACCTTTAGATCGAGATCAGCATTGGAAACACCACAGCAGGAAAAGCACCCGTGGCAGCTTGAATCCGCTCACAGCAATGGTGGCAAATCTTAGCAGCAATGGGGTGCACGACGCTGGACAGTCCCTCAAGCAGCTCCCAGTGTCAGCTTCTGGCATGGTTACCTAGGTGCCCCTGGACCAGACCTGCCCCTCGTGCACTCTAGCAGTTTTCCAGTAACACCATTTCCAGTCTCCAAGGAATACTCATATAGTGTAATGTTGAGAGACACCTCTCTTGCTCTCCCAAACCCTCTCCTCTTTCCTGCCTCACATTTCAGTGTCTTGGGTATTTACATCACCCAGAAAACCAGTCAGCCTTGCCCCAGGAGCCCCTGCTGTCCCAGAGCCCTGTCTGTCCATGCTGCCACCGCTCTCTGCAGAAAAAATCCAGAGGCTCCAGGAGAGCAGTGGGACATGGCCAGGCCAGGAGATGTCTTCCCAGCACCTTCCCTTCTGAAGGGCTGTGGAGATGCCCGTAGCATTGACACACATCTGACACGGGCTCCAGAGGAGAAATGGAGCCTGGAGAAGGATGCTCAGGTGAAAGTGGTGTATATGAAGGGAGGATTTTCCCAGTGGGGTGCACTCAGTTCTAGAGGAAAGAAGGGAGCTGGAGAGGACAAGGGACAGGAGTGGGGGGACTTCAGCGAGGGGTGGTGGTGCCCAGCAGGCCAGCAGGGACGCGGGCAGCCAGCAAGCAGGCCAGCACAATGCCGATGAGCTGCAGCAGTGCCAGTCCCAGGGCAGCGGTGGCAACATAAGACATGTTGCTGTCGATGAAGGCCGACACCTTGGCGAAGCAGCCGTCGCGGTGCAGCCTTCGAGCGTCGGGCGGGCTGCGCTGGCAGCCCCGGCGGGCCCGACAGCAACTGAGCGGCACCGACCCGTTCTGCTCCAGCCCCCAGGGCGAGGCGAGCCAGTCGCGGTAGCTCTGCACCCCGCAGCAGGACAAGGCGCGCTGCAGCGCGTCCAGGGCGTCCGCCACCCGCTCGTCCTCCCCGTATGCCAGCAGTGCCTGGCGCAGCCCCTCCTGGAAGCCGTGCGCCAGGGTCTGGCGGTACAGTAGCGCGGAGAGCCCGGCCGCCAGCCCGGCCGCCAGCACGACCGTCAGGAACGCGCTGTAGGCGCGCAGGAGCCCCCGGTGCTCCGTGGCGGCGCCGAAGCATCCCAGGAAGCCCCAGATGATGACGGCGGCGCCGGTGGCTAAGAGGATGGCGGGGGCGCTGGGATAGTCGCTGGCCGACAGCGCCAGGTAGCTGCCCAGAGACACCTTGGCCCAGAGGCCGATGATGAGCATGGTCAGCCCCGCTGCCCAGAAGACGAAGCTGAAGGCCATGAGGGACAGCTTGAGCAGGGTCATGGTGCCCTTGGGCCCTGGTGCCGGCGGGCGGGCGGTGGCGGTCACGGTGCGGGGGAACGTCGGCTGTCGGTGCCGTCGGTACCGCTGGGTAGTGCGGGTGTCCCGCGGCCGTCGGTGCCGCCGGTGCTGCCGGTGCAGTCGGTGCCGCCGAGCTGCACAGAGCAGCGGGAGCCTCGGCGGTGTTCGAGGTGCGTGCGGGTCCCGGCAGTTCCCCGGGCAGCCGTGGGTGCGGGCCCGGTGCAGCTCCCCCGCGGCAGCCGGTGCGAGTCGCGCCTCTCCTCCGCCCCGTCCCCTTTTTGAGGGCCCGGGCGGGGGCGCGGCCGCGGCGGAGGTGCTTGTCCGTCCTGAGGGGCTCGGCGGAGCGGGACGAGCCGGCCCCAGCGGGCAGCCTGCCGGGCCAGGGTCCGCTCTCGTCTCCCCGTGCCGTACCGGGGGCTCCCGGGGGCTCCTCCCCTCTCCCCAGCCTCTTTTAGTCGAGCAGCCTCCTCAGGTTAGTGCGTACCCAGCAAACAGCGGGACCCGCAGGGAAGAGCCCGTACAGGCGCTCCTTAGGGCTCTTTCCCGAGGTTTGAGGTGAAGTAAATGGGTGCGTGTAGGTGGACCGGCAGCTCCCTCTGCCCGCGGCACTGCAGACCCTCAGCTGAAAAGATTCTGCTGGTGGAAAGCTCGAGGTTAAACTTCAGTGGAATATGCTGCAGCCCTGGGCAAGGGACTAAGCTTTTTCTTATAAGCATTAGGAGTAACACCTAAAAAACACACAAATAACCAACAGGAAGCATAAGAAATCTATGAAACGACAGGGTTTGGGTTTATTTCTTATACTGCATCAAGCCATCCTAATAGGACACTTGGTAGAAATAAGCATAGATCAGTACCTGAATATTAACTAACTACACATTCAGTCAGTCAGTCAGTTTAGATTTTCCCAGATGGAAACTATTTTTCCGGGGACCTGACCCTGTTAAATATTCATTTGATTTAGCCCCTGATAACACTGAGCCGCTGAGAAGGCATTAAAGCACGGCCAGGCACTGTTATATAACAAGCAGCCCAGGAAGGTCTGAGAAGAGATTCCACCATCGATGCGGTTTCATTGCAAAAGATATGCTACTCCTACAAGCCAGATTGAAAACAAACAAACAAAAACAAACAAACAAACAACAACAAAAACAAAAAATAAGTCAGAGGTAGAGTAGCATCCCCAGTGGTAATTCACTGCTTAATGAGCCTTTGACCATACTAAGAGACTAGTTTCTCTTTAGCCTTTCTTGACAACACCACAAGAGGTATGTAGCACTCTTCAGTTCGAGATTTTGTGCCATCTTCCTTACTATGGGTCTTTGCACTGAATACAGAAACTACTCAAAGCATTGCAACACATAGAGCTAACTTTTATATGTCTTCAGGTGCTCGAGGAATTAATTTTGTCATATGCTAATATACTATCAGAGTTCTATAATGTTTATATTGATAAAATGTTTATTTCATTTTCATTCATTGGTGAAAGATCTTTAATCTCTGCAGTTTACTGGATCACTGTGCACTTCAAATTCTCAGTCTTTTTTTTCTTTTCCTTTTCCCCATAATTCCTTATCCTGGGACAAGGATAAGTGTTTGAATTTCCACTGATACAACTTCAAGTGAGATTGAGAGGTTTAGTTTGTATATGCAACAGTCAGACCAAAAAATCAGGTCAGAGTACCCTGTGGTTCACATCTCTGTCAAACTCCTTTGGGACTGAATTCTGAGGTTTAATTGTGTTTCACTGGTAGCATTTGGTTGCTTTCTTTCTGCTACAGAATTAGGGAAGGAAGGGAGTTGCTTTATGTATCACATTTTAATACACTTGTGTAACATACTACCAGAAACTCATAGTTGCCAAAGCATTACTATAAAATAATCATAATTGGAACATCACCTGTTCCAATTATTAGAGGCCTTCATAATTTAATTAGCAGGAGGATGTTATCATTCCTGTGTTTTGCAGGTTCTCTTTCACCATTTTACAACTTTAGGCTCTTCATCAGTTTCTTGACAGATCAAGTCTGAACTAATTCCTCAGATTCTCAAATCTTCTCTAAAGATTCCCAGATCTTCATGTCAAGATGTTTTAGGAATGATGATTTCCATGCTATAGAAGTGCTCCCCAGTACATTGCATAATATTACTCATTTTAGCACTATGAGTAATATGAGTTATATTGACAGTGAAGAATAAAAGCTCATGGCAAAGACAAACTAGAGGTCTGCAGGTGTGGAATTTCATAACCAAAGGCTAAAAGGTGATAATTTTCACAGTTTCACACCTAAGTGAACATTCCGTTTTGGGAGCTCTGAAGGTGACATTCCTGAAGCTGTATTTCTTCTGTGAGTCTCTGCTGGCCAGCCATCTGTCAGCCATGCAGAGAAAAGTCCTTGCTGTCCCTGAAATGGGTTGCCATATTCCAGCCACCTGTTTTCTCTCTTAGGTTTTTACACCTTTCTATAGCAGTGTTTTTTCCTTTTGAATCCTTGAACTGCCAACTAGCCATATCTCAAAACTACCAGCTGCTGTTTTGCGTTTCTTATCTCATGTCACTGTACTTTCTCATGATGGAGCAATTTTTTCAGAAGTTTCTCAGAGCTGGTGCTATCAGAATTAGGTCTTGGATCACAAACAGCTGAAATCTGCAGGAGAAGGGCTAGACTAGCTACGTTGGGCAGTGCTAATGAGGGGCTACAGACCCTTTTCATAGGGTCACACAAACTTGTGAATGCTCACTGCGGACACTGTTGAAGCCTGTCTCAGTTTCAACAGGCTTCAACACCAATAAAGAACACCAGTAACCAGTATTTCCTGTTACCCTTACAATTCCCTGCAGTGAAAGCAGATGGGCAAAATACTTTAGAACAGGCTTGTACAGGTATCTTGGGATGCATTACACCAGGTAGAAGTAGTCAAAATATAGGGCATATAGGCATCTACTTTACTATTAATAGCAATGATCAGATCTTCTTTGGATTAATGATTTACTTCTAATGAGTTTTTTAACCTTAAAATAGAGTACAAAATTTAATTTTAGCTGTACCTTCACCATAACTACAGGAAAATATGATCCATGCCTCGAGCAAGTCTGTTGTGGAAAATTCAGTGCACTTTCCAGTTACCACACAGGAAATTATTATGTGCTGGACATCAGATATGTTTCAACACTACTATATCAAAATGGTATGCAAGCTAGGTTTGTGGCAAAGTATTAAAATACCATGTCAAAGGAATAAAAAAAAGAAGTAGATCTTTAAACTTTTCATTTCAGGAAGCAATGGGAAGACAAGACAAGATTAAACACTGCCAAATTTTACACTTGATCTTAAAAAGATTTGAATTTCTACTAATTCTCAGTTTCCACTTGCTGGATTAGGAGCTGAGGATATCAAGTATTTAATGGGATCTACAAAATGTGCATATTGACAGCAGTTAAGTGTACTTAGCAAGTCATCATTCATATAATACTTATATACACTTATCAATACAGATTTCCATATATGAATGAGATTTTCAAGATTTGCTGTAGCAAAAACCTCTTCTATTTTTCACTTGATTGGTGTAATTTTTTATCACCTCTGCTGGGTTTGAAAGCTAAAGACCTTGCTTCTTTAAACCCCTTTTTCTTTTCCTATCTTATCTTAAACAAATGCCATGATACCAATCGTGGAGTAGCCAATCCAAAACAGAATAAATTAGAGTAAATTAGGGAGTCATGTTGCACAGCACAACCACTTCTCTGTCTAGTTTTATCATAGCAGTGGAGGCTTTCAGCTCATATATGCTGATGCAGGATAGTGGTGTAAGGGAGAAGACTGTTCCTCTCTGGATGCATACAATAGACCACAATACACCATGTAATTTTATTTTTATATGTAATCAATGGACAGTAGAATTTTTAGTAATATTCTCAGTGGAGCTTTATAGAATGAACATCTGTCATTGCCAATTGTATTAAAATTACAGTGCACGCAGCCTGATGTGTAGAGGTGATCAATATGTTGCCTGTAATGTGTTTGTATCAACAAATATCTACCAGTAGTCCCTTGCTTCCTACTGGTGTTTGACACAAGGTTGATGGGGAAAAGGAATATTTGGTTACAAGCAATCTTTATGCATTCTGGGTCCCTGAATGAGGAACTGGGAAATCCCATGGATAATTGCCATGGCTGAAGCATCTAGCAGAAAACTGAGGTGCAGTGAAAAGGCAGGCATTCCAGCTGATTCCCACCTGCACAGGTATCTTCTTTGTCTCTGCTGTGTTTCTGTGTTTTGGCAGATATTGCCATCACAGGTAGAGGACAAGGTGACCACATACACTCTGTGTGACTGGTTAAAGAGCACCATGAGACACAGACTCTTATCCTGGGGTCACTGAAACCTGTGTCCTTGCTGAGGTTAGAGCGTTCCTGTAACACAACAACAGTAGAGCAACAGAGGATTTTCCAAGCCTTGGGGTCCAGATCCATGGAATTTTACAGCTTCCTTGAATTGCTCACATGAAGTGCGCTGTCCTCAAGCAAGCATTGCTCTTACCTGCTGTAAAGGTCAGAAAAAGCTTATTCAAAGGAAACAGTCCATGTGCAAACAACACACCACACTGGCATTGTTGCTTTAATCAGGGCAATCATTTGTCAGCTTGCCTGTCTTCTCTGATATTCAGATATGAAGAATCTTGTTTAGCTCTCCTGAGATGGTAAAACCTCAAACATTCTTACTATAACTTTCTTTGAAAAATACCTGTTGCACTATTCATTCTACAGCTTGCCTGTATACAATAAAGCATTAATTAACATGATAGAGATTATGAGAACTACAGGCAATTTTCCTGGAGTTTCCTATATGAAGGACTGCTGAAAACTTTCCTTTTTTTTTTTTTTTTTTTTTTTTTAACTAACTTAATTTTTCTTTTATGACAAGATCACCCACCTGACCAAGGGAAGGCAGTAGATGTGGGGGTTTTTTTTATTTCAGCACAGCTTTTGATACTGCATCTCACAGTATCCTTCAGGACAAAATGCCCAGCACACAGCTAGATGAGTCCATAATACATTGGGTGAACGATTGATGGGTCAGGCTCAAAGAGTTATAGTAAATGGGGTTACATCAGGCTGGCAGCCAAGCACCTGGGTTGCCCCAGGGCTCAATTTTAGGGCCAGTTCTCTTTAATGTTTTTATAAATTATTTACATGCAGGAATAGAATCTACATTAAGTATGATGATGATACTAAACTAGGAGGAACTGTGGACCCCCTCGAAGGGCAGAAAGGCCTTACAGAGAGATCAAGATAGACTAGAGAGCTTGACAATCATTATCCATATGAAATTTAACAAGAGCAAATGCAGGATTCTCCATGTATGGGGTGATCCTCGTTACACATAACACCGTGAGACAAGAGGCTAGAGAGTACTCCCTTAGAAAGAGATCTGGGGGTTTAGGTCAATGATAAGTTGAAATACGAGTCAGCAGTGAGCCCTGGCAGGCAGGGAGGCCAACCATCTCCTGGGGTGGATCAGGCAAAGCATCACCAGCTGGTTGAGGGAGATGATTGTCCCACCCTGCTCTGCACTGGTGTTGCCTCACCTTGAGTGCCACGTCTAGTTTTGGATGCCTCAATATAAGAACTACATCAAACCATTATAGTGTGTTCAGAGGAGAGTGACCAAGATGATGAAAGGCCCAAAGGGCGTGACTTGTGAGGGGCAGCTGAAGTCACTTGGCTTCTTCAGCTTGGAGAAGAGAAGGCTGAGGCACGCCCTCATCACAGTTGACACCTTCCTCAAGGGGGGCAGGGCAGGGCAGGGGGAGGTGCTGATCTCCTCTCTCTGGGGAGCAGCCATAGGACATGAGGAAATGGAATGAAGCGGCATCAAGGGGAGTTCAGATTGGACATAAGGAAAACACTTCACTGGGAGGGTGGTAGGTCACTGGAACAGGCTCCCCAGGGAAGTAGTCATGGCACCAAGACTGTCAGAGTTCAAGGAGCATCTGGATGATGCTTTCAGCAATATGGTTTATTTTTAGGTAGTCCTATAAGAAGCAGGGAGTTGGACTTGATGATCCTTGTGGGTCCCTTCCCACACAAGATACTCAATGATTCTATGACTCATAACTACCTAAGCTGAAATTTTCAGGGCAGCTATTTATCTGAGTCTGAAATAGAATTTTTTTAACTTCCAGCAACTACAGTTCCTCAAAAACTGTTTTGAAAAAGGTTAAGGTAAAAGATACTGTTTTTCTCCTTTAAAAATAGTATTTTAACCACCTCCTTATAGCACTTCCAGACTTTGGACTACAGACTTGAAAACTGGCAAAAGACTAGAAAATTGGGGGGGTAGTTTTCTGTAATTTGTCAGGGATAAGAAAATTACAATATCCAACATTGGAGAAAAAGAGAGTTCTTATTTTACATAACTTATGAATTGAAAATTTTCACTGATCCTTAACTATACATAATTCTTTCTTTACTCTTGAGGAGGAACAAGGACTATTGTAGCCAACTCAGGAGTGTCTAATTCCTCCCTAAAATAAAAAATACAGTAAACCATCCTTACAGAATCTTACATATTCAAAAGATGCCTCTTTATCTTTGAGCTAAAGGAGGATTTCTGCAACACAACAATAACTTTATTCTTCCTAAGCAAGTAGAAACATCAGAATGCACCTCTAGGCATACAACGCTTGATTCTTCCCTGCATAGAAAGGTTACTCATTAAAAACAAGCCCAAATTTGAGTACAGCAGTACTGGGCTGATGGAAAACCACAGTAAACACAGGACACGAGACCTGTAAACTTTCATAGGAGCTTTATCTTACCTCCTATCATCCTTCAAAATATCTAGATGCTATTGTTATCTGCCCCATCTCTAATTCACCCCCTTTCCCTGTTCTCCATCAGCTTTGTAGACAACTATCTCATTAAAAGAAAAAGGCAACTGGGGAGCACATGCCCTTTATCTTCCAAGTTCTTTAGGGGCACTAAACTCTGATTGAAGGGTGGTAACTCTTTAAACCACTCTACCAGGACCACAAGCCCCAGAGCAAGTGAATGGAAGCTGTTAGTTTTGATCATGTGATAATTTTAACCTCTTTTTTTTTCTTTAACAGAGTCCTTTTCAAACTTGTTGTCTGTGTTTAACCAGTAAGTTCGCTACCTTCTCAGAAAACATTTGGCTTTAGATGAAATTGCTGTGTCCAGATCACAAGCATGTTTAAGAACCCCCTGTTCCACACCTTCAGCTTAAGCTCAAAAAAGCAAATAAGCAGCATTTATTTGTCTTGAGGATGTCTCCCTCCTTCTTTTCACTCTTATTCTTAGGTGTATGCGCCAGGATTTTCTGCAGAAAATTTGAAAGCATTTTATTTTTTGGAGACTGCACCTTTTCATTTCAAGGTCTATTAGAGGACACAGACATGAGAACTGATATTTTTACTCAAATCCATGGGAGGTAACTGAATATTCTGATATGTAATAGGTATAAGTTTGGATTTTAGGTTCTGATTCTGTATTGTACTATTCCCTACTTCTGAAACATGTACACAAACTCAAGGTAACATTAAGGTGGCCTAATGATTTTACTAGCAATTTAATTTTTTTCAGGAGAAAGGCATTTTGAAGGGGCCTTTGGGAAGTTAAGCACTTTTCCATACAATTTATGAAGGCAAAAGCAGCTGGGATTTGTGAATCAGACTGTTCCTAGATATCAGTAAGAAATAGATTGTAATCATGTGACAGGCTTGATTTTTTTAAAAATCAAGTTACATAAATGAAGGAATACAATACTAGCAGTATTGGGGCTCTCCAGCCTTAGCTGACTCCCAGCAAGCTCCTAGAGCCAGGTCCTGTAGCCACCGAAGTGTGAAAGAACTTTACCAGGGACTTCAGTTGTGCAAGCCTTGTCCTTAAATGAATGCATGTACACATAAGGACTCTTACAGCTCATGCAAACAGAGGAGCTGATGAGCAGGCAAGTTGATTACAGCACTTTCACTGATTTCCCATACGGACATTGTACGTGGGGAAATGTTTGCACCACCTGCTCAAATTAACTTACTGTTCTTTGCTTTGAATGATCCCTTGGGGAAACAGTGGAGAGCAGAAAGGACCTGTCTCTTTCAATCACCAGCTCAATTTGTTGTAGAACAAGCTGTTAATGTTTATGTATGCCTCAAGGCTTGTGAGAAGGGAGGAATTTAACAGAAAAAGTACCAGTGCAAAACCAGCGTTTTCAGTACAACTTTAAACCAAGGATCTGGACCCGTAATTTTATTCCTTGTGTCCACATCTCACATTGACATTAGCAATGATTTTCAGTACTTCATTATCTGGTCTTTATCTTCAACTCATTTGTTTACTTATTTACAGGGATTACACCCAAAGTCTCCCATAATGCCACACAGCTTTCAAATCTGAGGCAGACAAGTGTGTGTTCAGGATTGCAAACTGGCATTAGCTCAGATTTTCTGCTCTGTAGCTCTAATCCAGTCTGTTATTAGTTGAAGAAAGCACTGCATGATTTAATTGTTCATGTGTAGGAACAAGACCATATATAATAGCTCTGTTGTATCTCCTTGTCTTCTAAAGCTTATGGGGGTTAGGCTCTGTTGTGGGATTTGTGGTTTCCTCTGGTGAACAGAAAGATTAATTTGAGCAATCCTAGACTCCCTCACAGAGGCACATCTCTGGTTTGCCTTCTTTTCCAGCCTTTCCTGTAGAGAAGCAGAAGCTCTGATTTGCCTCCTGGACGAGGAAATGTCTCACAACCATCTTGCTGTCACAGCAATGCCACGTTGGTTGCTCCACATGCCTCCAACACAAACAATCCCACAAACAGCCCTGTGCTGATGCAGCTTCTGCTACCCAAGCTGTATTACCTACAACTACCAGAGTGCCTTTACATTGCACCGTGCTCTGCAGGTCAGCTAATGGAAAGGGGGAGAGCAGAGAGTAGGAAGTAGAGGAAGAAAAAGGGAGCTGCAGCCCTTCTGGACCCTTTGCCAGCAGCACCATCCTCTTCCACGTGCACGGGAAGGCGGGCTGCACGCCTGCCTGTCCCACGATGCTTCTCCAGCATAGCAGCTGGGGCTGGACCTGGGCTACTAAAGCCTTGCTCACGGTCGTCAGTTTACCACCGAGTTTCCCTTCGCAGCAACCACTCATGATGAACTGGCCCTAAGCCTCATGTAAATGTTAAGGGTAAAGTCCAGAGGCAGTTGAGCTAGTCCAGTGTGTCGTTTGGTTCTTCTGATTCACCAAATCAGCTTCGTTGGAGCCAGTTCAGCCACATACAGCAGTTTAGTTGTTGAAGCAGCATTGAAGGAACAACTCCAAGACTTTCCCAGCCTCAGGAGCAGATACACTGGTGCCGCAGAGGGCACTGGGTCTGTCTGGCACTCTTGCCATGGCAGGCTGCCATCTCTGCACTGCCTGAGGGACAGAAGGGTGCATCCCTCCTGGTCGCACAGAATCGCACTCCAACTTCCCTCTCGGCACCTTGTGCGCGGTTTAGATGCTGCTGTTTCGGAGAACGTGAATATACTCCGTACTCGCGATCCGAGTGAGCGAAGCACGCCGGAGCTGGGCCTCGGGTGCTTTGCTGAGCGATAACAAACATGCAGCGAATGAGAATGAAATGCCAGAAACTTGCGTCTCCTCCAGGGAGGACGGTCAAATAAATTCAGCGGAGCTGGTAGTCATTCTGCCTCTGCTTTCTTCTTCTGCCTCGCAGCCTGGAATGGATGGCTGGTCTCTCCCACAGTCACGCCAGGAAAGGAAAATGAAGCGGAAGGGGGTGGGACGTGGGGGTGCCCCCGCTGCTGCGCTGACGGTGGGCGGCCGCCAGAGGGCGCCGCAGCCCCGCGGCAGCGCCACGGCCCGCCCGAGTCGGCCCGGCCCGGCCCCGGGGCTGGGAACGGCGGAGGTGGCGGGAAGGGCTGTGCGGAACGGGGGGGGAGTCAGCGAGGGTGGGCCCAGGGGCGTTTTCCAGGCACTGTGCAGTACGGCCCCCAGCCAAGTGTCCATGAGGGTGGGACTTGTGGAGAAAATCGTAAGGCTCCCTAATGTAGCGAAGGCAAGAGGAGACGTGACAAAGAAAGTTGTCCTCCAGACCCACAGAGAGCAGGGCATGAGCTATTGGACTTGGATGCAAGCAAACACGAATTTAGGTCAGACGCTGGAACAACCTTCCTAATGCTCAGTTTTTAACGGTAGAGTTGTTTTGGTGGTAGTGTTGAATTTCTTGTTATTACAGGTTCTTAAGAACCTGTTGTGACAGGGACAGACCTATGGCCATCCAGGAAACAGCCTGGTGACTTCCCTGGCAATCTGTTCAGAGGCTGATGCAAATGTTGCACCGGGTCTCTATTGCCTACAAACCAGAGATCACTGAAGACAATTGAGCTACTCTAGCTAATGTCACCATCACTGCAATCAGTTCTCTAGAAACCTCATGTAAAAATAACTTGTCAAGAAAAAGAAAGAGAAGAGAGAAAAAGAGATGGAAGGAAAAGAAGGAAAGAGAGAGGAAGAGAGAGCAGGCAGAAGTGCACTTAACTTCCTGTCCTTGCTCCTACCCCATCCTGGAAACACCTATGCCAAAGAACAGTGGCATGTGCATGAGGAGACTTTCGGACTCGCTACACAATAAAACTACTTCAGATATACTGCGTTGTGGCTGGCAATCATTTAGTGAGGCTTAGTCTCAATATAAAAAAAAAGGGCATTTTCAGTAGAGTTGAAACACTGAAGAAATCCATGAATCACCTACCAAGCCCTCTCTTCACTGCTGGCATTTGCCATTGATTTCAAAACAATCCCAGGTCAATGGCAACATTTAAAGAAGACATTTGAAGTATTAAAAATAAATATTAAGAATTTACATGTTACACTAGGCCACTTAGCAGACAACAGTGACTCATCCTGCAATTGCTAATAAATGGATCGTTTAATTACCACAACCCTCTCTAAATACAGACCAGTACAGTCACACAGGCTCCCACAGAGACATCACAGCTTTCAGAAGGATCCCTGGCACAGTCCTAGCACAAGGGCACCTCTAACAATAGTGCTGGCAGAGGTCTTCACTGTTTGATAAACTTCCTCTTATCTCAGCACTCCCTCTCCACTTTCAGAAGTGTTGTGCACCACAGACCAGGCTGAAATAGCACAGGCAGAATCTCCAGCCACGCTGTTTTGTGTCAGTAGAGACCTGCATCTTGCCTTGGTCCTTGTAAAGGCACGTTCAACCACCGCAGTTCTTGCTGAGCAAGCAAAGGAAACACTGCCTGAAATAATCATACATGAAAGCACCAACACTGTTCACATAATCAGGGTGCAGTATCATGAGCTAAAGGAAAAACAGGTCAGCAAGGTTCACGGTATTCCCACATAGACAGGGCTTGCCAATCAGCTCAGCTCAGATCAGGTGAGGTCCTTCCTGCAGGCTAGGGCAGTGCTCCCCAAGCTCTAACTAAAAAATCATTGAACCTTTGCAGCTGAAGCAGTGGGAAGCTTGGGAACACATCTATAGTCAATCGAGGGATTCACAGAGTTTGCACAAAACACCAGCGGTGTGCGGCAGTGGTGTAGCAGGAGGAGCTGCAGCTAAAAAAAAGCAGAACAGTCACTTAGGACATACAGTTTGAGCCAAATATATTATAATGCAAATAACAAATTTTGTGTAAGCCTGGCACACACGGATAGTTGAGCAAGTCTGAGTAAGAGAATAAAACCTGCAGTCAGCTGTGTAAGAGACACTACTGCAACTTGAGATCCAGGTTGCTGAGCAGTGAGGCCTCTCACGTGCTGCTTAGCACACATTCACAGGGTTATAGCTGCTACAGGACAGCCCCACAGTGGATCCAATGCCATGGAAAGCTTGTGGTAGGGCAAGGCCGATGTGTGGAAGAGGTGGGATTAGAAGCAGACTCAGAAGAAAGCAGCTGTGGTCAGCAGGGAACAGCTGCATCTAGAAATGGCACTACTCAAAGGGCAGATGTCCTTGGATACCAAGAAAGCCATCTCGCATGCTCCCCAAAAGCAGCAACCAATTTGTTCTTTTATTTAGTAGTGTCCCATCTTTCTCGGTGGCCTTCAGTGACCAGTTGTGGGGAAAAAAACCCCAAACGTGTTTGTTGGAATTGGTTGAACAGCACTAGATTAAAATGCTCAAAGCGAATTTTTCTTCCTTTTCTGTCAGACACTGGATGGCTTTTTTTCCCCAGAATTGAAGGTCTGCATAGCTTATACCTTACTCGGTGTTTTGATTTCATTATTTTCACAGATGAAATGCCTGCTCTGTGCTTTTACAGCAAACTGAAACTATTACTACACAAAATGGGAAGTAAAATTCCCAACTGTCTCAACATGTCTGGACTTGATTTCTACATACCACATATTTCCAAAGCTCAGCCTAATCCTAAACTAACCCTGGCTGTGAAGCAAAGAAAAGTTAAGAAAAGATCAGAAAACATATCCTCAAATCTGTTCTAATGAAAATGTATTAAGACAACAGATGTGTGCTTAGACTAAAGGGGTGCTTTAGCAATACTGTCATTGAGCTACCAGAAACAGAAAAAAGAAGGAAAAGGGATAGAGACAACAATCAGTCGCTATAATCAGCTCGACACATCTTTCCAGAAAAAAATGTTTTCTTGACCAATAAAAGATTTATATGTGTCAGCCTGGTAATCTGAAGTATGATTAAATGCCAGTTGTGCTTGAACAGGTGGTGCAACACAGATTTTTCAGGTTTCATGTGCGAAACATTAACTCTTCTCCAGCAGCAGAGAGGCCCGCTGTGAAGAGAGAAAGGGAACCGCCAGAACAGCGGTGGCAAGAGCAGGACTGCACATCGAGGAAGTCACGGATGGCTTCGGAGATGACGTCGACTGGAGTGTGATATCCCTCCGATTTCAATCTCCATTAGACCCACGACCACGGCATGTTTTCACACGGACACCTCGTGCAGTTCCACACCTACGGGTTCCCTCACATCTTTACACATTTCCAAAGCACTCGTAAGAACAGCCACGCGTGGGCCAGCACAGCACAGCCGCCGGCAGCCACGGCAGGACCGCTGGCGGGGAGGCGCTGCTGGCTCACAGTCTAGGACTGGAAGGTCGGTACCAAGCCGGACCTCCCGCACCGAGCTGGGCTCGGGTGAGAGCGGCCGCTGAGCTGCTTCAGCTGGCCAGGGAGAGCAGCCTCAAAGAGGACGTGGCTCAATTCCCGGCCAGAAGGCCCCTGCCCCTCAGGGACGCTGAAGGTGCTTCGAAACCCGCTGACGGTACTCGCGCACGCTCCCGCTCCGCCTCGGGGCTCCCGCAGAAATCCCAATAACCCGCGGCGGCCCCTCCGCGGGTACAGCCCCATCGGCCGCCGGGAGCCTGGCGGACACGGAGCTGGAGCGGAGCGGCCGCCGGCGGAGGAGCCGCGTGGGGCGAGAGAGGGAGGAGGAACCGGCAGCTGGGAGCTGTAGTCCGCTGCCGCCGCTGTCCCGCGCCCGGGCAGACAGCGGGGACTACAGCGCCCAGGGTGCCCCGCGGCGGCCCCGCCCCAGCGCTGACTCCTGCAGCACGTTGTCCCGCGAACACGCCCCGCGCCCGCTCCGTCCGCAGCGCCCCGGCAGCGGCGGCCCCGCCGCTCCCGCCGCCCGGCACGGCACGGCAGGTCAGCGGGGCCGGGGGCAGCGGGGCCGCGCTGGGGCCGAGCCCCGTCGCGGCGGGTGCGCGGGGGGAGGGTGCGCTGCGGTTCTCCGGGTGCCCCGCGGGAGAGGAGCGGGGTGCGAGCGGTGCGGCCGCGTCCCCTCTATGCGCCCCCCTGGCACGCGCCCGGCTCTGCCCGCCCAGCTGCCAGCCCGGCGGTGCCGCCGGGCAGCGCTCCCTCGGGCGGGGAGGTGGCTGGGGAGCTCCCGCCTCTGAAAGCGCTCCCTGGGCCTGGGAGAGTTGCGGGCGGCGCTCGGCGCCCCCGGGGAAGGGCGGCCGGGGCCGGTCCGGCGCTGCCCCGCCGGTGACCCCGCGGGCGGCGAGGCCGAGGGGCCTCCTGGGCGGGGGCGGCCTCCAGGCGGGCGGGCGGGCGAACTCCGCCTCGCAGCGGGCGGGCTGGGGCGTTCGGCCCCGCTCCGGAGGGGAGGAGGAGGCTGGGAGGTCCCTGCCCGTCGCCTGTCGCCGGAGCCCCGCGGGGAGGCCCCCGCTTCTCTGCCCTGCCCTGCCCTGCCGGAACTTGTGGGGAAACGCGGCCCTTGGGGCCGTTTTTGAGGTGTCGGGTTCGCACCTTCGTTAGGGCCGTTCCCTGGGTTGGGGCGTCGCGGAGGTGGCAGCGTGATGTGGACAGAGCTCTCCGTGCTGCTGTACCTGACCCAGGTGTTTGGGGGTAAGGGCGTGGGTTTGTTGGGTTCTGACTGGGAGCTGCGGAAAACCCGAGATTCAGTTTTTCTTTTTTCTTTCCTCCCCCCCCCTTCATTAAACAGTTGTGGCTTTCTCGGAATTCACCTCTGAAAATAGTTCTAATTAACCCAGGGCTCGAACATAACTCGTGTCCCAGGCATAGCCTAGGCCTCTCTCTTGAGGAAAATACATGTTCCAATACAGGTATCCATACAACAGAGGTGTTTATGTTTTTGCTAGCTTTCAGGAAGAAAGAGAGTATTTTTCTTTGGTAAAACTTTGCAGAAGGTTGCAGCCGATGAGTTGGAAAAGCGAGAGGATGGGATGGGCTTTTACAGGTTAGATGCTGTTTTGCATCTGTGGTGACAATAGTAGTCCCAAGAAATATCGAAGGTGCCTGGATTGACCTCAGTTCTCCCTGTTGTAGAGATATGTATCTGTTCACCTACTGTTTAGCTCATTAATGCAGGTATTCCTTCTTGGAAAGCTAACAGATTAAAGCAAAAAAAATTTTTTAAAACCCAGACCCAACAGATTTCAGGGGCTTCCCTTACACAGTAGGGGGAAAACACATGTCCATTTAATTATCGTAAGCTAAATGAGTTTATTAATTGAAAATTCTGGGTTGTGGCTGTAGTATTGGTTTGTGCCCTGCTGTTTGTGGCTCTCAGTAGACTTTCAAGTTTCAGTAACTTGAGTTGCTGATTGTAAATTTCAGCTATCACAGTGTTTGGCACTCTTGCATCTTAACTGTAGACTTTAGATATTAGTTTGATGGTGCTAGGAGAGTTAGATTTATTTTTCAGTTTATTCTTTCTTCCATATGGTAGATATGATGAAACATTGCTGCTGCTGCCACTACAGCTGTGAATAAAACACGTGGTATTGGCATATACTTGTTGGAGATTCATACCAGTGCTTTTTTTAAAATAATACTTTTTGGAAAGCATCTTCTTTTTCCTTATTTGCTATTCAGAAAAAGTGAAGAAAAAGATTTGGGGCAACCTTTGAAAATGTTGAAATGAGAGCAGGCCAGAGATATGTGTGCTTCAGATTTAATGGGAGTGGTGCATAACTGTATCTGTCTGAAGTGATATCACAGCATGAGCTTTGCCAGCCAGTGCCAGTAGGAAAGAAGGATTCTGCAGCTCTCCTTCTGTCAGGGAAAGTCCACACTGGTTAGCAGTACTGGTTGTCTGTCATAAATTATTTAGTACAAAATCTCACCAATATATTTTCTTGATGAGGGTTGTTAGTCGATTAGAAAGCTATTTGCAAATGCCTGTGTGAATTGTTTCTGAAGTCAGAAGCAATTATTGAAGGTTTTTGTGAAGGGCCACTCAAATTTGAGATGTTATGATATTAGTTAATACTGTCATTCTGTATTTGAACTTAAAACTTTTGCAGTGAATATTTATCTTCCTTCCTAAAAAAGGACTCGGGGCATATAACTTTAATATTAACCATAATTTACACAATTTATAGATTTGTACAAAAACATGCGTGCACTCAGAGACAAGTTGTCTTCCTTTACGCTTCTTTTTCTAATTCAAAAAAAGTAGAGGAGCTGTTTTGTCCTTCTGTCTTCAGTTGACCTGCTCAGCAGTTTTGATCGAAATCACTGAGGCTTGCAGATACTTAGCACATCCACATGCAAGAATTTAAGTGTCCTGATGACACCGCATATCAGGCTGCAGGAGAGACTACACTGGAGCTCTAGTTCATGTTTTCAAGTGGCTAAGCCCTACAGGCTGTCTGCAAAATAACCTTGTACAGACAGTGCAACCTGATGAATGTGTGTTGAGAGGTCTGTGTCTCTGTGCAGGAAGGGTGTGCATACTTGTGAGAAGGAGCAAGAACCTGCACCACAGCTAAACAACACCATGACTGCTGATGAAGTTGAAGAAAATCTTCAGTCACCTGCGTGGTGCATCTGGAGATCCAGATCTTGTCTCACTAGGGCGCATGTCTGGTGTGTTGCACAGCTGGGAGCTGTCCTTCAGAAGGACAAGAATACAGCTCTAGTTACAGTGTAGGCCACAAAGAAGACCTGTGAATGAGGAACCCCTATCAGGAGTTGCTGGGGGGTTTTCTCATTTCTTTGGACGGCAGCAGATAATCATGGAAATAGAGATAATCTTTTGAGAGAAAATTTTATTTTTTTTTTAAACACTGAAATTGTCAGGTACAGGATGCTTTATGTGTTAAATGAGTGGTGCAGCAGCTGGATGGACTTCGAAGCAAGACAGGTTTCCTGGTTAGTGAGAGTGTGTCTGTAGTACTGAGGGATTAGCACTATCCTGGGGCTCCTGTGTCTACAGGCTGGAATTTGCTTTCCTGGAGTTTTGTCTCTCTTAGGTCTGTCTTGAAACCTGACCCTCTTTCTTTAGTTCCCTGCCACAGTAGAGCTGTGTGTCTTTGCTTGTTGCCAGCACTTGGGCCCGTGTCATGTAACTGTTTTCAGCTTTGTGATCACCTAATGATTTTGAGAGTAGATCAGCTTGTTCCCAGCTATTGTTTGGTGACTAGAATGGAAGGGGCAGGCAAAAGAATACTACTGATAAAATATTGTGCTTGGCAGTTGGGCAAAATTATTTTGTCCTACAGAATCCCAATTTTACCTTCATAAGGATTGCATTTAAAAGTGTTTGTAAGAAAAATGAGTGTCTGCCAGTACTCTTGAGACCCAGCTTCTGTATATCTCAACAGACAGCCATTGACATGTGAAATATCAGTGTGTGTGTGGAATTTAAGACACCTTCTCCAAGTTTTGTGGACCACAGTCCAGTATCTTCCAAACCAATACTTAGTTGTCCATGGCAGAACTTCTTCACCCTTCTCCTTTGCTTGTCGCTTGTAGGTAGTGAGTAGAGTGGAAAACCTGCTTTTTGTAGAACTCCATAGAAACTACACATGCAGCAGCTGTGCTCTTTTCCTTTTGTTCTGCATGAGAGTGTTTTGCAGAGGGTTTCCCAGAATCAGAAGTATCACTTGGTTCATAGCTTTAAATGGCCTGGAGGGAGGAGACATACTGATATCTTAGTCCAGTCTACTGATCGCAGCAAAGTCTAATAAAATTATTTTGGTTCCAGATCTTCCCTGAAATCATATGATTCATATTGGAATACAATAGGAAAGTAATTTGGATTGATGTTCTAAAACTGTCAGTTTCTGAGTTGGGTCCAGACTTGGGCCAGTCATTGTGGTCTTTCTGTCCCACGTTTCTAAATTTAGCAGTCTCTTTACAAACTCTTAAAACAGGAAGGATTTGGGCAAATGTTTGTTCTCAATTCTGCTGTGCATTAGCATCCTGATTCACCTCATGCTTACTCATTTCATCAAGTAACCGTAGTCAATGTAATAGCAACAACTTCTAAAACCCCAAAACATACGAGAATGCCTTTTTGTCTTTCACTGGTAAACGTGTTTTTTGTGCATTCAGTGTCCCAGGACAGATATTCTCATGTTCCAACACCTCCTTTCAAACAAAACTAGTGTAGTTGTCTGTGACTTTTATATTTTAGCTTCTGAAGCATGCAAATGGATGTCGACTCCAGTGTGCAGGTACCTGAGTTTAGGCTGCATATATCTACACAGTTCATTTTGCAGGAACATTGATGCTCAGAGGGTAAAATTCTCTTTTGAAATTTGTGAACTTCTGAGTCATGAGAAACCAGAGCCATGCTCTACAACCATCTGTGATTACAGAACCAGTTGCTCAGTTGAGTTTCAAAGGCGTGGGTTGTGTCAAAGAGATAATGTGCAATATGTGGAGTAGGTCACCTTAGTGATAGTTTTGAAATACGTTCCAATTTCTGAATTTGTGGCTGTTGCATTAATTGGCAGTCAGGTTTCAGCTGATTCATCCTTCTGGGTATGAGCAGTCTATCAACAGAGAAGACACCATTTGGAGCAGATGATTGTTTGTAAACATTTGTAAGACTTCCCTGCGTAAGTATGGAAAATGCCTCATCAATCTTAAATCCTCTCCTTCCATTGCAGAGGATGGTGCTGAGACCTAAGTGGCTATCTTTTAATTTGGTTTTGCCTCCTACTACGTTAAATGTTAAAAATGGAAGGTGCTTTGTTAGGCATTCCAGACAGCAAGTAATTAATGACTGCAACAGTTTGGCAGTGAGAGAAAAGTTGGGTCTGTATCTTCTGAATATGCCTCTTCTGTTTACATAAAGTAAGTGGTCCTTTTAAAGGGTAGCAGCATTCAAATGAGATGTGCTTATGCTTATGTAGTGCATAATAAGAATCTGAAGTGTGCAGGCTATACCAATATATACCAGGCTAAACTAAATATCCATTGCTAGTGAAACTGCAGGTTTAGAGGATGAAACACAGCACACTTAATGCTCGTACATTTTTATTGCTGCATCTCATGCCGAGCTGATGGGAGCTGTGTTCTGGCCAGGCATACTGGTGTTAGAAGGCTGGCACACAGGTCTGTTTGTGACGTAGTCTTTTGTGTGAGCCAGTGGCGTATGTCCAGCTCAGGTCAGTTTTATCTCAGTTGTAGCATGAGCTGTGTGAGGTGTGCTGTATTCTCCGTGGAAAACTCCCACTTAATTGTTCAACAGCTTGCTCCAAAATTCTGTCCTTAGCCTACCTCTCACCTTTCCCACAGCAACTTTAGAGGAACAAGGATGAGTGGTGTTGATGTGTTCTATGAGGAAGTGCTATCCTGCAGGCTGTGTGGGGATCTTAGAAGAAGGACCAATGAGTAATAACAAAGGAAAATTCAGATTGAAATGCTTTGAAAGTTCCAGCAGCCTTCTAACTGCTTGTTTAGCTACCAGAGGTCAGACTTGTTGTAGTAGTTTAGGCCTTCCTTGGTGACCAGTTTGTAACCAAGGAAGTGCCCAGATTACCTGTTATTCCCTACGATTTTTACGTAAGCCAGGAGTATAAGAAGAAAGGAGGAGAGGTCTTCGCTCTCTTTCCTTCCGACGGCTTTGGAGGTGTGGACTCCCTGCTGTTGAGTCTGTCGTGTTGGGGAGTGAGGCCTGGTAAGGCCTTGCTGACCTTGGAGACGGAGGTTGCCGGCGGTCGTTCCAGCGTGACTTTCTGTTGTCCCAAGGAGAGTAGTAAGATATTCTTTTGCTAATTCTTTTAGTTGCTAGATCTTGGGCTATTGATTGTGTATATTTTATTTTGGTTTTGTTCCTTTTTTTTCCTTCCCTTTCCCTTTTCCCTTGGAGTTGTGCATGGTATTTCAACTGTACATAGCTGTATATGTCATAAATACATTTATTTTCATATAAGTTTGACCAGTTTGGATTTTTCATGGTTTTTTTCCTTAGCACTGAGCTGGGGGTATTTCGGTGTTGGGTCTGGGACTTGGCAGGGAGCCCAGTAAAACTTAGACGCTTGTAGACGCATTTAAACATTCATACACCTCAGTTCCTCTTTTGTAAAACAGGGAAGTACATATAATCTGATCTCAGAGGCTAGAGGATTAATACTTTGAGTACCAAGACATGTAGTTACCTTCTGCAATGCTCGTGAATATTGTAACTATCAAAAGCATTAATAGCTGCATTTAGATTTGTTTGTCGGGGGATCAAACATAAAAATTGTTGCCTGTCCCTTTCAATAAAGGGTGAAACAAGTTGTGGTAGTTAGGTGGCTCCTAGTTTCTTTTCCAGCTATTCTGATATGTACGTAGCTCATAGGAAGTACAGAGCAATTATAAGATGACAGAGAACTTTATTTCCCTCTTGCAGCGTCAACATGTTGAGGAAAGCAAATGCTGCTTCTGAATTTCTTTACAGTTCAGCAGGAGGAAAACATTCAATAAAAATCTTCTTTTTAAAGAGTAGCTGACTAGGTTGTTTTATAGGTTGAAGCATGAGAGCTTTTTGAGAACTTTTTTATCGATTCAGTTGAATCACTGTCTGAAGAAAGCAAATTTAACCAACACAATAAAAGAAGAAATGCTGTCCTACTGTAGGATACCTTAATGAATTGCCTGTCCATTCCCTGTGTTGTGCTTGAATTTTCTCACTGAACTACATCATTGAAATGAAACGGGAAAGAGCATTTGTTCTTTTACTTGCCTTGCTAGAACCCCTGATTTGTGAGTGTGTACCTCTTGTGTTCTTGAGACTGCAAGCTAAGAGAGTTTCAGATACCTAAATATGCAGCTAGAACTGAAACACTCTGGTTAGCTAAGACTACCAAGTATGAAAAATGAGCCAGTAGTTCATGAGCATATTTCACGCAAAGAGGAAGTGCTGCTGAAGCTGTTTTATATTAGGAAAGCTGGAGGGCTGTGACATAAGCATGGCGGGGAGGTCTTTCTCACTCTACTTGATCAGCCTCTGCAGGATAAACATTGCTAGAAGATGTCGAACTTGTTCTTTTGGGGGGAAAAGAATAAGGCCCGTCTGCTTGGGAAAAATACAGCTCCTCTTCAGCAGTGCTTTTGCCAATGTGGAATGGCTGTCTTGTGTGTGCTGTCAGGACAAGAAGACCTTGACAGGAGATAGGTGCCTATCAGTAGAGATGAGTAATGGCTAAATTCTAGGCTTGCAGTTCTTTTGGTGGTCTCAAAAATTCCTTTTTGGTTGCTTAGGTGTCTTAAGAGACCACATCTTTTTCACATCCATCGCCCTCTGTAATCCTCAGTCATCTCTTTTTCCTGGGGGAGCAGTGCTGAGCATTGCATCTCTAAATGACTGTGAGACTCTTCCTTCCCTGCCAAGTCTGTTTAAAATTCACCTATGGGTTAGCAAGCACAGACAAATAAGTGCCTTGTTACCTTCATCATTTCTTTAGGAAGTTAAACTTTCGGAAAAAAGAAGAAAACACGGGTTGAGAAGTCAAGCTCTAAGAAATTTGGAAAGGCATGGATTTAAGTTGTTCAGATGTTTGCCAGGATTTGACCTGAATCAGCACCTTTTCTTGCTGTTGGACATGGTGGAAGGAAGTGCTTACAGATTCGTGTGCTTCAGTTTGTTATCTGTGTAACGGCAAGGTATGTTCAGTCTTCTCTCAGGTTTCAAGATTATATTTCAAGTATCAAGGCATACAGAAATCTTCTATGAATACATGGGTGTACAGGGATAGTGTCTTTTCAGTGTGGATGAGCTGGGTCAGCCTGGAGTCCAAGGTATTTGACCAATGCCCCAAGTATGGGGGAACAGACTTTTGCCAGTGCTGCTGAGGAGGATGCTGGCTAACTGAGTAGCCAGACTTGTCTGTACTCTGGTGAATGCAGAAACGGGTCTTCTGCATGGAAAATTTCACCTCCAGTGGAACTTGAGCAGATCTGAGCACCTGAAAACAAGACCACAGAATGTCCTGGGTTGGAAGGAATCTTAAAGGTCATCTAGTTCCAGCCTCCCTGCTGTGGACAGGGACACCTGTCACTGGACCAGGTTGCTCAGACCTCCATCCAGCCTGGCCTTGAACATTTCCAGGGATGGGCCATCCACAACCTCTTTGGGCAACCTGTTCCAGAGCCTCACCACCCTCACAGTAAATATTTTTTCCTAATATCTAATTTAAACCTAATCTCTTTAAGTTTGAAGCCATTCCCATTCCCCTTTGTCCTGTCACCCCAAAATCTTTTCCAGAATGAAGAAATCCAATTCTCTTAGCCTTTCCTTGTAGGAGAGATGCTCCCTCCCTCTTAATCATCTTGGTGACCTCTTATGGACTTGCTCTGACAGGTGAATGTCCTTCCTGTGCTGGGGACTCTAGAGCTGGATGCATCACTCCAGGTGGGGTCTCACCAGAGCAGAGCAGAGGGGCAGAATCCCATCCCTTGGCCTGCTGCCCACACTGCTTTTGATGCAGCCCAGGACACAATTGTCTTTCTGGGCTGTGAGTTCACATTGTTGGGTCATGTCCAGCCTCTCATCCACCAGCACCCCCAAGTCCTTCTCAGCAGGGCTGCTGTCAATCCCTTCATCCCCCAGCTTGTATTGATGCCAGGGGTTGTCCCGACCCAGGTTGTCCCGACCTTATGAGATTCCTATGGGCCCACTTCCTGAGCTTGTCCTAGAAGAAAGCAGTGGCAGACTTGCCAGTTATTGTGGCTGCCCAGTCTCTCATCTGGCCTTCAAGGTATTGTGCCATGGGTTCTCTGCAAGGCTGGAGCTGGGAACCACAGTGAACAAACAGCTTTGCTTTTTCCAAAGGTTGTACAGGTCAGTTGAAAAGCGGTGCTAGTTAGCATGAGTAAACTTCAAAGATACCTCACTTTTTCTCCCTGCCTCCCCCCTGCCAGTATCAGATATATAATTTAGTCAGTGGTGAGAATGGGATGAGGTTTTCTAAAATGTCACTTGGTGGGAAAAAATACCACTCAGTGCTTCTGTATAGAAGTCTGTTCTTTAACCAAAACTTGCAGTTTACTATTTTTAAGAGCACTCTGTAGATAAGAGACAAGTTTTCAAACACCAGAAGGCCTTAACCAAGCTTAGAACTTTAGGTTGTGCTTAGGGCCGGCTGATTCACTGGCAGAAAAAAACTGTGGTATTTTGTACATAAACCAGTTGAGAACCAAGTCCAGAGCTGAGCATCAGAGTATTGGTATACCCTGGGTGATGATGTAGTTGGACAAGTATGTTCTCAGAGGGCATTCGGTTTCAGCATCTCTGCTTCATGCTGTCCCTCCAGTTTTGCTGTTGCAGTTGTTCCTACAGCTGTTTGGTTATCTGAGCTTAAAATGCCTTGGTAGCATAGGGGGGGGGAAGGAAGGTTGTTCTTTAATCTGAATCTGCTCTTCAGTCTAGTTTAGTGCCTAAGTCAACAAGTAGTTAAACCAGTCTATCGGAGACGGGACAGGATAAAAAACAGGCTCTGGGCTCACTTAAACTCACAAAGCCACCAGACTGTCTGGAGGGAGGAGCCAGTGGGTTGGTGTGTCCCATTCAGGTGGCAGGTCTCCTGGCAGGGGTTTTCTTTTGCTGTGCTTCTTTAGATTTGTCCACACCCCATGTAAATTGTGGAAACACTGAAACAGAAGAGCAGCTCGGCTTCACCTGCCCTTTCAGCTTACTCTGACATCCAAGTTTCCTTGACCTAACTCCTTGGAAGATGGCAAGGCATGGTCCTGGTTTGAAAATTAAATTATGCAAAATTATGCAAAACCAGTGGAGTGCTTATGTTGCCTGTGCAGACTTCTCTCATTTCTTTGAATAGTTTGTTTTACTGAACCTCTTGGCACTGTTTGCAGTTTGTATTTTTATTTTAATGAGGTATTTGCCTCGCAGCTTGGGAGCTGTGTCTGTAGCTGTTGCCTGCTTGAGGTGTGGGTCTCTGTTGGATTTCATGGGGCTTTTGCTCCAGGAACCATGCAGAAGCCAGGGTCTTGGCCGCTCCACTTTTTTCTTGCCCAGCCTGCAGCTGTGATCTCCAGTTTGCCAGCTGACAGCTAGCAGTGGACAGTGCGAAGGCAGGAATTGCTGAAATCCCTCCGCGAGCACATGGAGGGAGGTGTGCCAGTGGTTGGAATTACACTCACATGCTTCACACTGCCCAGGCAAATGCTCTTTTAAAGAAACGTGTTTTAAGCAAAGCTAGAAAGTGGAACAGCTGACTTGAAAGTAAAGGCCAGAAACCAGGATGCAGAGCACTGATCTGACTGCAGGAAACTGTTGTATTTGGGAAAGGGGGAGGCTTCCCATCACATTTGTGTGCTGAAATACAGTCATATACAGATAGCCAGCCACCCATCTTTCCTCCAACATCACCTGAGCATAGGGCAGGAGCCAAACTTGTCCCTCCACTCTTTAGAGCAAATGTGTTGTATGACTAAATTGGTCAGGACTGCTCTCCAGCCTAATGAAATAAAACACTGTTCACATATACTGTGAAAAAAGTCAAAGGAAGATAACCCAAAATGTTGTAATAAAGAAGCAGCACTTTCTTTGAGTGCTTCAATTTTAGTGGGATAGCAGTGAGAATAAGCAGACCGAGTGCTAGTCATGCATTCAGTGTCTTGTGCAATCCCCTTAGAGTACCACCCAAGTCAGAACATAGTACTCTCCAGCTTCAGGAAAAACTCTGGACTTTTAAGGTTCCTTCTTTCATCCATATTGTTAAACTAAGACATGGAAACCATTCACTAAGGGTTTGAAAACCAAATTTCCTGTGTTTTTCACACAGACACAATCTTACTGATGTTCTAACCCTGGCATATTTGTAAATATATGTGATCACATGATGCTGATCAAATAACAATGTGTGTGGCTCTAGTTGAATATTAAGATTGTGGCTGCTCTCCTATTCTGTGTAGTGGTGGAATCCTAGAAATACAGATGATTCCTAAAATTTGCATAAAAACTGTCTTGGTGTAGTTAATTTGGATAAGACAGAACTATTTTGCTATTGCAAAAACCCTTATGACAACCATGACAACCACTTATGAACTGATCTGGAGGAAAAAGGCATTTTTAAGACAGTAAAAAAAGCAAATTCCAAGTTCCCATGAAATACACCTGTGTTTATTAAGATACTCTCAGTGTGTGTGAGAACAGGACTGTGCTCTGGATTTACAGCCACCTCAAGAACCATACTGAAACAGGCTAGTTCTACCCTGCTGATGGGGGGGGATTGCTGTTGGTTTGTTTTTGTTGTTTGATGTGGTTATTTTAACAGCAGGAGAGTTGAATAAGTGGCGTTTGTGCATCTTCTGTTTGCCACTTTTATTACTTCAACTTTTATTTGAAACTGTAGAGACACATTTACTTTTTTCTTCCCCTTTACAGTTTTTAAGCAAGTATTCTGGGTGATGCCATTAATTTTTAATTCTCTCTCATTACTTTTACTTCTTGCAGTTCTTGTGTGGTTGGTGAAAATAAGCCTCCGCTGCAGGGATGCAAGAGGAGCAACAGCCTGAGGTAGGGCTTGGAGACAAGTTTGTTTCTCAATATAATTACGGGGAAGGTCAAGACTGAATCTGCCAGGTTCTTCCACTCATCCTTGGGGAAGTTCTGCAGAGTTGTAGGGTTGAAAATACCAGCGTGAGACCCCTTTTAAAACAGGGAGATGGGGAGCTGAGTGCTATTTTTTACCACATTTAGGTTCTTTTCCCTCCAATTGCAAAAGCTAAATAGGGTATTTTGTATTAATCTACTTGCGAGTGAGGAATTGCAGAAAATAGCCTAACCTATGAGATTAAACATTTAGGAGGAAAAAATGTTTTGTGAGTAAATTAAAGAAATTGATTAGATACAAATCATCTCACTGTACATGGCTTAAGTTCCTTGCCACATTAAAGTGACGTGCTTTTTCTACCCTTCCTGTTCCTTCTCTTCTCCTTTCATATCCATACATCTCAAAACTTTTTTCTGATATAGTAGGGAAAGTTCAGGAAATTTTTATCTTATGAGATATAAGAATGTCAGTTCTTTTTCCTGTTAATTAATTTAAAAAAAGAACAACAGACTCCTCATGTGGTGGCTTAGTGATTTTCTCTCTGCGGTGTTGTGATCCTATGATGACAAAGCCAGCATAAGTGACAGAATTAATTCCATATGTTACAGATGGATAAATTTTTCCAAAATATTTCTGTGACTAGAGTTAACGTATGCAAGCAATAGAGTCAAGCCATATGTTGTGATCAAAAGCTGAGCTGGTGTTAAATTAGATTTGTGAATGTAATTGCAGTTTGCAGTGTAATTGCAGTTTGCAGTTGTCAATGAACAGACTTTTGCTTTGTAATGAAAGGATGATCTGTTGCTGTGAGTATTTTAGACTTTGCACTGTAAAACTGTTCTACTTTTTGAGTTTGCTCCATGAAATGTATCATAAATTTTTTCTTGCATTCAGTGGGGCCACGGTAAGACACCCAGGTTTTATTTTCTGAAAATTCCTGTTTGGCATAATGGAGTGCAAGAAGAAAATAATTACTCTTGTTGAAAGCTCTTAACAATTCGATGTGCTTTGTACAGTCTTGCTTTAAATCTTACCAAGTTAAGTACAAAGTAAATAAAGCAGTCATTTTAGCTAAAAGGCTGGCATCCTTCAGGAGAGCTTGGCTGCCTGCTTGCTGACTCATTAATACTGCCTTTCACTTGGAAAGTACTTGAATGATGATGGATTCACATCCAGTCTCTAACTTTTTGACTCAATGTTGTTCGGGAATTCCAAATTCTCCCAGTAATAATTTTGATTAAACTTTGAATTAATGTAGGTGCCTAAAGATAATTTATGGTTTAGCTTTCCCTTATTCCTAAGTTTCTTTTCTGCACTAACTCTGCCTCTCTGGCTTGGATGACACTGGCTGAATGACTGGGATTGATTGGATTCTATGTATGGGTTTTAAAACTTGCCTGTTAATTAAAAATAAAAAAGGTTTTTGTTAGCCAAAGACCCGCATCATGTACTTCTAGTGATAATACGTAAGAGTCGGTCTTAGGGAATGTTTTCAGTTACCTTCTGATCCTTTAGAGGACAAAACTATGCAGATGCCGTGTTTCTTTTTGATTTCAAATATATATATCTATAAAGTCATCATGCACATAAACTTTATAAGGGTTGGGTGTGCATTTTGTGTAATTGCCTTACACTTATTCCAACAAATAAAATACTTGGCCTGACTCTTCTAGAATGGATGTGTTTAGTCTTGTGAGTGCTGATTAACTTTCAGACTCCTGACAGACTAATGCTGACTGGTAGTTGAGTTAAATGGTATTAAAATAATCAGTGCACATTTTAGTTTCCAACACAGAAAATGCTATAGTAGTGTTAGAGATAAATTTGTTCTTTTTATCTAGAATCCAATTTATTTTAAAGCTCCACATCAGGTATAAATACTATCTTGTAAAATAGGCATGAAGTAGTTTTTAATATGTTCTTTCTCATACTTATGCAGCTGTGAAAATTAGTTGTAAAACCACAGATGTTTTGACTTGTGACACTGCTTAAATTATTTACTTGCTTGAATATTATATGTAGGTTCAAATTGAGCAAGCTCACAAAGGGAAAGATGTATTAAAACATTTCATTATAATTCCCAGCCTCCTTTTGAATTTGTTTCATACAGGCTGCTGCAGATCCAATGTCCTCCTCTGACGCACCAGAAGATGGCCCAAAGGAAACGTCCAGTGTATCGCAGAATATCTGTATGTTTCTGGTTTGACTGGGGAGGGTGTATCACATTGGAAGTGTATTAAACTAAATGTCCTTAACTTTTCCTTACCTAATACGGATGTGGCTGTTAGCACAAAGGGAGGTGTGAATAAGGTCACATCGGACTTAATCTGTTCATGATTTGTTTCAAGGCCCAGTTGTGTAAATCAAATTTAGAAAGAGTAATGACATATCAATTGTCAGTTTGCTGATCCCGTACTTTAAAAAGAAAGTAAATATTTTAAGATTTAATACATACACTCAGATACTGTTTTGAGCTCAGTCATTGCTTACTAAGCCACTGATGCATAAGTATGGTTTGCTTCAGCAGTCTGGCATCTAGTGATTCAATGTTGATCAGTTGTCCCAAATGGAATGTGTTGCCCATGCTAGCATGATAATGTTTTGATATGAAGGCCAAGCCTGCAGGATGTAAGAACAGAAGTATTCCAACCAAAACTGTCCTGTGAAGCCAAGGAAGTGTATCGATCCTTCCCTGTCATTGGTAAGGATCAAATAATGGCAGGCATTTCTTTCTCTGGATGAGAAAACAAAGGCTTCTTAGGATTTGCTGTATGTATATTGATATACTGTTGTGATATTAATGTATACAGTGCTCATTTATAACAATAAGAACATTCAGATTGTGCTTTTTGGCAAATAATAGGCTCTGAACCACCTTAGGGCAAATTAGTAACAGCAAAATTACTATAATGCTGAAGTTGCTGAATAATCCCCAGGCATCTCAGCTTTTGTGGGAGTAAACAGAGCCTTGACTAAAGCTATGGGAAATATATTCAGACATAAAGAAGCAGATTAATTTATATTACTTTTTTCTCCAGATATAGAAGTTGGTTTAATAAAAACCATTGCTGTTCCTGAGAATGTTTTCCTTGATTGTGTCCTTAATTTATAATATCTAGTACTGCACCGTTACAGCAGTCTTTCTTCACATGAAACATTATTCAGTCCAGTTCTGAGCATATATATGAGGGGAAGGCTTGAAAAATAAGTACAAGTTACATCCTTTAAGGGTTACCGAACATGTAGAAACCGCTTTCAACTGGGGGAATCTGAACCATAAATATCTTTAGGCTAGGAGAGTATTTGGGGCAAGTATGTGCACACATCCCCATTTATCATATTCTCCCTTAGACATCCACTTTTGACCATTATGGGAGGCAGGATATTTGCTTAGGTGGATTTTGTTTGATCTACCATGGCTGTTTTTATTATTACGTGACTGAGAGTGCTGCAAATGCAACAGCTCTACCTCTTCTTCCTTTTTCAGTTGTTTTCCCTACCTTCTCCTTAGCATCACCATCTGCTTTGGCAGCAACATTGTCTTAGCTCAGACAGTACTGATTGCAACACACCATGTTCTTGGCATTGACCATGAAGTTGTAGGCTGCTGAAATTCTGACTCAGAAGGATGTTGAAAGGTTGCTTTTGTTTTGGGTGGGATTCTTTTAATTTGGGGGGGGGTTGTTTGTTTTTTTTTTTATTTGGGTAGGGGTTTTTTGATTTGGTTTGGTTTTGTTGGTTTTTTGTTTTTTTTTTACGTAAAGTCTTATAAGTATTTGTGGGACAGATCTGGGGCCAGAACCACACAGTTAAACCAGATTCATGAAATGAATGTATGATAGGAGACTAATTTATCTGCATCTTTGACATCCTGCCTGCAAACTGTTCACTAACCTTTTTTTTTTTCCCCTGGGATTATGATCCTATTCCAGGCTTCTGGAGACCACTTGAGACCTCTGCTAACTTGTACAGGAGCTTGCCAGAGAAAGAGAGTTGGTTGGAAACAAAACTCTGCTTTCCTGCTTGATACTTTTTTTCTAAGATGCATTACAGCTCTAAGATACTCATTCAAAGTGACTGTATTTTCCAGTGATGTAGAGTTGAAGCTTTTCTATCTCAGTTAATGAGGCTATCTGGCATTTAACAAGCAACAGTGACAGAACTGATAGATCCTCCTATTTTCCATATGGCAGGCTTGACATAGATGGGCTAAACTCACCTTGTACCGTTTTGATCTTAAATAGTTTGTTGAAACTAGGGAAAAATGATCGGTTTCCTGACCTAACTACCTCTTGAGGTTTAATTTTTAATTGTGTACTGATCTCTGGTGTGTTAATCACGGAAGAGGCTAAGGTTGGTACTGTAGGTATCCTGTGTGTGCCAGTATGTGCAGTTGACTGCCAGCACAGTCACACCAGTGTACATGTGTTGCTATCTTTTATATAGATAAAAATCCCAAAAGGGGACAATTTTGTTTTAGAATTTAAAAAATGCTCTTTTTTTTTTTTCCTAATTTAGTGTATACCTTTTCTAAGTATTCTTTGCTTCTCTATCCACCTCACCTGCCACACAGCTTCTCTCTTTCCCTTACTGAACTGCGTGGACAACCTGTCCCAGTGTCCACAGGGTAGGAAACCTGGACTGAGACCCATGCTTGGAGGCAGCCTCTCCAGTGATGGCACTCTCAATGATGTAGCCTCAGAATTGAATGTAAGATTACAGTGGTAAATCAATGGCCTTTTAGCTCTGCTCTGCTGTTTAGTGGTGACATTTTTATTTTCTGTTTTACTTGCCTGCACTTTATATCATGTGGGCTTTTCTTTTGTTTTTTCTATACACTTATAGCTGATGCAGATGCATTTAAAATTCTCCTGGAGATGAAGTTGAAGAAGAGACAGAAAAAGCCTGCTTTACCAAGCACTGTGACTGAGCTTGACACTGAGGATGGTTCTAAAGTGTATGTGGTTGGAACAGCTCACTTCAGTGACAGCAGCAAAAAGGATGTAGTAAAGGTAAATGCTAAGTGTGAGCCCTTCAGCAGCATGTTTATAATGTTGTCAAC
Source organism: Pipra filicauda (assembly GCF_003945595.2). NCBI lineage: Eukaryota > Metazoa > Chordata > Aves > Passeriformes > Pipridae > Pipra > Pipra filicauda. Next base: position 22,983 of record NW_024105044.1, on the reverse strand, counting down.
TTAGCATTAAGTAGAATAAAGTCTAGCTCTCTGACTTGGTTCTGTGCTGTAACCTTCAGGTTCTGTTTTTTCTAGTTGACTGTTGAAAGGCTAATAGCACTGTGGGATGAGAGGCAGACATGTTATAGTAATAATTTTTGATGCAATACATTGCTCTCCCATCTCAAATATTTTTATTTGTCCTTAAAAAAAAAAAGCCGATACAGTGTCAGCGTTGCAAGTTGAAATCTCACTAGTGAAACTTACGTCGCCTGTATAATACTTGGCTGTAAAACCATGCTTTCCCAACTGGGATCCAGTCTCAAGAATGGTGCAAGTAGGAACAATTTCATACTGTACCTCATGTGAAATCTGCAGTTTAGAGTGGCTTTATTATCCCGGAGCTAGAGGGGGAGAAATCTTGTGCCAGAATCATCAACCGTGGTTCTTACTCAGATTGCAAATAATCACAGAGTATGGTCAAATTAATTTTGTGAATGTGAAAAGTTTAACATCAAGTGTTTCTTTCCTGCTCTCCTCCCCAGCACAATGTGTTCTTCATCTTCCTGTCCCACAGCATCCAGTAACTAAGGCAGTTTGCTTCCTTAATATTTTTCTCAATACATAGCTATTTGGAGAAGTCTTATTTACTATTCCACTGTTTTTTTAATTGAAAATGATTGTTGGAATGTGCTTTTTAAGTCGCTTTTCTCTTTAAAGTATTGATATTGGCTGCATTTCTGTTTATTCCTTTCTGAAGCAGTGTAAATAAATTCTTTTTTTTCAGACAATACAAGAAGTGCAGCCTGATGTAGTTGTGGTGGAACTATGCCAGTACAGAGTTTCTATGTTAAAGATGGATGAAAAGACATTACTAAAAGAAGCCAAAGAAATAAATTTGGAAAAACTTCAACAAGCTATAAAGCAGGTATGATTCCTACAGTGAAAATTAAAGGTTTATGTTAAGAGCAATTTGTCAAGTTGCAACCAAAACCACTGTTCCCACCGGCTGGGAACCTAATATTGTTGACCTAAGTGAGAATACTGTTACAGTGGCAAAGTTAGGTTTGGGTATTTTCTTTTTTCCAAGCATCAAGGACTTTGTTTCACAACATCTTTTTGCAGGTTGTTTCACAGGATCATTTGGGCAGTTGTTGACCTTGGCAGGGATCCTACTGTATTTAACAGCTGCTCCATTTGCAGGACACAAGTTTAACTTTGCAATTATTATTCCTGCAATCTGCATCTATATCACAGCTATTTAAGGAGCACTTAATTTTGGTATAGTCTGTTTAGCTGCATTCCTTCTTCATCCTAGTGTGTTGCTCTTTAATTGCTATCCACTTGTCTTTTGAGTAGTTTCTAATTGACAGTAGATCCTGAGGGAGGTTTTTGAAAAATCTGGGCTGAAAAGTGTGGGATTCTATTCAAATTGTAACTACCCTGGCAGCTTGACATTGACATGTCTGGCATGTATTTGCAGAACAAGTGTTGTCCTGTGTTTTTTCATTTTCATTCACTTAGCTTGTATTTAGATTAATTTTAAGTTAGGCTCAGTGAAACAGCACAAAGTTGACTTAAAAATGACAGGACACTTGAGTCCGGTTGGATGAAGAAATTCATAGATTGTTATTTTGGGTGTGTGGTAATTGTATATTGGAATTGTTTTATTGGTGTAATTGGGGAATTTCCAGGACTGCACCCCAATAGAAATATAATCTGCAGAAGCACTTGCAGTGGCTTAGGGCTGGTTATGTGTGTGTGCACACGGTGTTTCAGAGCAGGCTTTCTGACTCAGAGTTAGGCAATAATGCATCGTTCCTGTTTTCTTTATTTATGCCCTATCAAAGGAAAGAACATTGTAAAACACTTGCATATTGCATGAATTGCTGCATCCATCTGTTATTTTAGGTAAGGTGGATTATTCTGATGCATGTAGCCAAAAAATGCATGTTCACAACCACCAGAGCAGCATAGCTGAGGATCTTCTGACCTTGTAAACAGGCACAGAAGTTGTTTAATGTCAAAGCTAAATGCAACAATTCTTGCTGTGCTTCTCTGTTAAGAAGAAAAGGACAATGAAAATAAAATACCAGACTTTTTTTTTCTCCATGATGTAAATTCGTGCTGGCAGCTTTGTAATTACCTCTTCCTACCAGCTCTTGAAGTGATCTTGTGTGCAGACAGTAGGAAATACAGACTCTGTTGGCTTCAAAGCCAGATGACATTACAAGGATCCTTCCTTTTGTTACAGCTCAATCTTAGTTTCCTTTGTCACCAGGGTTAACGCAAATAATAAAAATTGGACATTGGGCCTTTTAAAGAACATATTTCTCTATTGATAGTCTCAATTAAAAAAAAAACACCCAACCTTTTCCCTTTGATTCACTAGCAGCATGGGTTATATAGGGAAAACCAGGAAGAACAGTCCAACTGTCTCATGCAAAAGACTTTGTTTTTCTCTAATAAGAATCAAAACAGTTCATAAGTTGCTTAGTTATGCTTTAGTTGCCTTCTCACGTTGAAATGTGCATTCATTCAGGCCCAAAAGCTGCACTGAAAGTCAAAACAGCTGCAACTTTCATCCTGAGTTAGGGAATTAGGAAAAAAACCTAAACAAACTGTCTTTTTGTAATCACTTACATAAATATGAAGCAGCAAAATTGCATTTCATTGCTTTTAACTGAAGATGGAAACTGAGCAGAATGTTAACATGAAACAAAGATACTTGCAATGGATCATTGGCATCCACAGTTTATCAAGCTATTACTGCTGGTTAAATCCAGATTTCCTTTAGGCCCTCCTTGAATTTCAAAACCGTTACAGTTGTTTGCAGAGAACTACCCGTTTGCTTTCCATTAAGCAAAGCAACACCGTGCAAACTGGTATTTGGCTCAAATGTGGATAACTTGAAGTTGCACAGTAACACTTGGCTTGAACCTAACTGGTAAGACAGGTTTTGTCTTATCTTCTCCCCTGGCTTCCTGGTTCCGCTATCCTTTCTGTGTCTGTACAGTGGCCCTGTGTTAGTCAGAACAGGTCTTGTTTTTCAGCTGCATCATCTCCCTGTGGTTTAAGGTTGCTAGTCCTGGCACAGAGGAGGAGTTGAGAAACCTTGTTCTGGGGCAAAAGAGAAAGTGAGCTAGTGACAGCAGAATCTTAGCTTAACCTTTTCTTTTTGTCTGAAGTTACCTTGTGGAGCAATATATTGTAATGTTGGTTCTCATAATGCTTCTGGCTAGTGAAAAAAGCTTTTGTTTTGCACTTTGTTATATAGACCTCCATATTTAGGTAACCCACAGTATTGTCCTGTTAAATAAAATGGATATAATATGAATTGGTAGGTGATGGGAACATCCATATGGACAGGAGCAGAGTGCTATTCACTTGCTACCTTCACTTGTGTTTTAAAGTCTAACCTCCATTGCACTTGCAGCAGTAGGAAAACAAGTTCCAGGCTCAGAGTGTCCAGGCTGTTATGGCTTCTTCCATGGGAATTAGAGGTTTTAAAAGAATTGTGGATGAAAGTATGGATGGTTTGTTTCTGCAATTGGTGCTGGATCTGTGACTTGTTATGTGGTCAGAGAGTACCTCCAAGGCCCCCTCCATAGGCTGCGTTCCCATACATAGCATAAGCGTTCCTGTGCTGAGTCCAGTGGAAGATGTATGTTCTTCAGAAGCCCTCTGGCAGCTGCCAATAGCGGATGTGTGGGGAAAGGCCTTGAAACCTGCAGTGGTACTTTGCCTGGATATTCCTCCTTCTTCCTGCCCTTTTCACTGTCTCCATGCTAGTCATGGTGTCCAGCAGTGTATCTTCCTCAGTCATCTTTTTGCAAGCCTCATGAGTATTTAATGTGTTTAATCTCTTCTCATATGTTTTGTCTTTCTCTGCACATTTTCTAGTTGAAATATCTTGCTTTCAAGACAGGAGTCTGACCAGAGTTGTACAGCAGCACATTCATGTTTCCATAATGTTCCTTTCCTGATAATCCCTCTTCTTGTTTTCTGACTGCTATTGAACATTGGGCTGATAAAACTGGTGTTTTGCTTTCCCTTTCCTGTGTGCTAATAGCTTTGCATCCTTCTGCCTGTGCAGTTAAATTTCTGTATACTTGTGCATTGCTTTGTGTTTATGGCTGTTGCATCTCACCTACAAAATTATCGCCATCCACTCAGGATTTAATTTTCTTTTGTGTTCAACTTTCCTTTATCTGACACTGAATAATCTGGTATTGATAATAACCTCCTTTACTGTTTTGCTCTCATCATTTTTTGTACATTTTGCTCTTTATCCCCCAGCAGTATCTGACTGGCCAGTTATTGCTGGTTGCTGCTACCTATGGCTGCTTGTCACCTTTTATCTCCTTGATGCTAAACAAATACAGCAGGCACTGAGTTTCATGCAGGTTAAGAGCACAGACAACTCAGACACACTTCATAGATGCATCCCTCTGTTAGCCAGTAGGATGAATCTTCTGTCACAGTGTAAAAATGCAACTTCAGGTGCACCAGTCCTGAAGGGGAGATCAGCCAGTAAATAACCTGAGGCTGCATTATCCTTTTTTTTTTTTTTTTTTTGTGGACATCTTCTCTGAACTTCTGAAAACCCTTGTTCCCCAGGCACTTCTAGCTCGATCTCGGGGATACTGAAAACACTTTTTCTCACTGCCTTCTTTCTTCCTCAGCTCCCCCCAGGAGCCCAGCACCCGACTTTCTGCCATGGTTGCTAGTTTGTGGTATGATAAAGCAGATAATCAGTTGTCTTTGAAAATAGCCCCTCTCTTTTCCAGTTCTGGTCCTCAGTGACTCAAGTCCATTTAACTGCAGAAACTGCCTACAGCCTTTGGAGCGGTCACACAAGCATTAAATCTGACATGGGGTGGGTCATTTGAGCAAGGAATGAAGACCAGGACCTTTCTCTGATAAGGTCCAGCAGCTACATAAACTCGGGCTGTCCTGTGCAGCCTCATCTTCAGTTGTGTGAAGCTGGTGATGTTGCAGGAAATAAACCTTCGCTGAGAGAAGGGGCAGTGCCCCTTTTGGTAGCATTATAGGCTGATGCCAAATTGGAGGAGGTGTGTAACCAAGGTGCAGGTTACATTTTGGGACTCATCCACTGAGTTTTAGGATTGAGTTGAGGACACCCAGAGCTGGACAGAAGGGACATCTCTGAATGGATGTTTTTTCATTCTTTTTGTAAAAAGGTCAGGGAAGAAAAATTTTGCATAAGCATGCATAGGAGAATTTTTTTTCTTTTTAAAAATAATAGTTTTAATTTTAAGTCTCTGTTCGAAAAAGTAGTAGAGAACCTTCAATCTGCTTGTGGGAGTTAGTCATACTCAGAACTGTGAGGTCTCTTCTAAGGTCTTATATGCCAAAGTCATGCACTGCAATTTCTTGTACAATGCTAGATTCTCTGTTTCTGCATCTGTTAACCTAACCAGTCCTCAGTCTAGTGTTTTCCAGGATTATGGATGTGTCTGTGATTAGCCCACTGGATATTCACTTCAGTATCTTGTATGACGTGGTGTTCACTGTGCGTTCAATGGAATATACTCTTGTGATCCCTTTATTTGTTTGTATCCAGAAAAGTTATTCAGATAGTTTCTTCAAGCAGGCAGAGTAAATATAGACTGAATTAAGTCTGGCTGTCCTCCTTTCTTTTCTTAACTCTGCCATACATTTTTGTTGAAGGTGAGAATACTTTGGCTGCACAGTGAGGTAAACTGATAAAAACTGAAATATGAACTGAATTGATCAGTGAATTGGCTCCAAAGATAGCTTCAGTGCTGCTTCTTCATAAAAATAATTATTTTTTTTCATTACTGTGAATAGTGCATTCTTAGAAATCCACACAGCTTATTGATTTATTTTTTTTGTTTTTCTTCCTCTTCTGCCAGAACGGAGTCATGTCTGGATTGATGCAAATGCTGCTTCTGAAGGTTTCTGCTCACATCACAGAACAGCTGGGAATGGCCCCAGGAGGAGAATTCAGGGAGGCTTTCAAAGAGGTGTGAACTTGAAATGGCTTTTCTGAGGTCAGATTACTGGCCTTTTGCTCCCAGAGTTGAACTAAATAAAATCATTTTGTCACTAACTTGAAAGAGCACTCTGGCCATAGCTCTGCTGAAGCCAGTGAAATAGTAAGAATCATTTTCAGCTTCAAAGTGTACTCAAAGGTACAAAAGTTTGTAGCCATAAGTGGTATGAAAGCAACTCCAAAAAGGCTTCAAACAATAAGGGTTTTTCTCGATGATATTTCTGATGACACTTGTTTTCATTAATAATTTAGTTCCTTTAAAGTAATTGTTTTTGAATTCTGAGTATTGATCGTGGTCCCACTGTTGGTGGTGTCAGGATTTCAGGCTGTGAAAACCAGCTTTAAAGTATTAATGAGATCTAACACATTAATCCGGAAAGATTGGGGAAGTGAAATATCTGACTGGTCTGTTACTCCTGTCTGGTCTTGTAACGTTCCCTTTTGTACTACTGCCATCTGTGATACATGGAATTAAATAGTAGCTATGTATCACGCTTTTTTTTTTTTTTTTGTCTGGGAGCACTGGGACACTATTTTCCATGTACATATCCACCTTGCAGAATGCATCTTGCTGGTTTTAGGGAAATTATGTATTAATAAGGAAATCTGAGATAACATTGCCGATAAAGAATCTGGAATAATTTAGTGTATTTATCCTTAATAAAAAGAAAACTTTTTCAAGGTGTATTTTCTTGAGCATTCTAGACCAGAATGAAACATTTTGAGTGGGAAAGAAGAAAAAAGTAGCTCTGTCCTATTCTAAAGTGATTGCTTGAAATTTTTAAACAACTGTGCATAGGAAATAATTTTCTAGAAAGTCTGTGCTACACTAAAATTTGTCAGTATGAGCTACAGCCAAGTCTTGGCTCACGTTATCTCGTGGTATCTAGTATCAGTTCTTGTTTCATAACCTCCTTCTTGAATATATTTTACCCTGACAAACTGAAAAATTAATGATCCCGACAAATCCTAGGTAAAAGTGAAATGATTGCAGTTGTTTCACCTCAACTTTATTCAGACCCAGATAGATATTAAGCCCCATTGCTCACCTTACGTAGTTGTAAGCAGAAGCTTTCTGCTTCAGTAAAATTAACCTAAAGAGTGTGGCATTACAACTTAATGTTTTAACTGTAATACCTACTACACTGTGTAGCTGATTTATTCCTTTATGAAGTAGTATTTTGTAAATTTTATTTACTGCAAAGCCAAAGTATTTTTTTATGTCGAAGTATGACACTACTTGCTCTTTTTCAAGGTACCTTGTATAACACAATAAAACATTAACATTCCATTAATAAGGATGTACTGTGCTGCAGTATGAAACGCTGACTAGTGATTTGTATCTTCTCTTTCAGGCCAGTAAAGTACCCTTCTGTAAATTCCATCTTGGTGACCGACCCATCCCTGTTACATTTAAGAGAGCAATTGCTGCACTTTCCTTCTGGCAAAAAGTCAAGCTTGGCTGGGGCCTTTGCTTCTTGTCTGACCCAATCAGGTATGAATAAGCATCCCATATGTTTGTCAGGGTGAGTTGTTCAGTTCCTCAGTTTGACTTTAGTATAAGGGTACACAGCCTGATGCAATAAAATTTGAAGTTAGCAAGAAGGATAAATATACAAACTACCCTGCAATAACAGGTATTTTTGAAAAGAAAGCTTCTTTCCTGATCTTGTTCCAGCTCTTTCTTTAATTGTTGTTTGATGCCTTACTTCCCGATGAAGCGAAAGATTTGGTGCTGGAGAGTTCCTGGTGAACTTACAAAAAACTTCTTAAAATTCTTGGTCCCTGAATCTCAGGGCCTCTCTCATACCCTGTGACTGGAACTCTGCGCAGCTCATGCAGTGATATATGGCATTTTTTTACAGGCTTTTAAAGTTGGACCAGGGTTCAAACTGTATTTGTGTCAATCAGACCTGTTTTGCAGTTTTAGCATTTACTTAATTGTGATTTCCAGTAAATACTTGCTGTTACATTAATCTGTAAAATGAGTTTGACCCTCTTTCAAGCCATTAACTATAGTTCATGCACGAATTAAGTTTTCTTACTACCTTTCACTTTCTTACTACTACTGGTCTAATACCAGCATGAGACTGTTTCCAAGCTTTTGGGGGACATCAGAGGATATATTCCTGCACATTTTCTCCCATTCTCCGTCCATCCTAAGAACATTTTGGTTTTTAACTGCAATATTAAGATAATTATGGTATATACATGCCAGCTTCCCACTGAAACTTGGCCGTAACATCTCAGTTGTTGTCATACAATTGATTTTTAAACATAACATGTGGATAGAGGTTGAAAAGGAAAGGTATTTACAATTGGGAAATCATTGGGGAGGGTGTGGTGGGGGGAGGAATACTGTGCACCCAGCCATCCACATGAGATTCTATGGAAAATGGAGTAATAATTCAACATGATGTTTCTGTGATCTGTTGGAAGCTAGCAGTGCATTTCTGCTTTCAGTTCCTCTGTTGACATTTGTAATGTCCTTTTCATCTTGGAAACTGAAGGAAGCGTGTTTGACATAATTCTTCAGTAGACATGCAAAACCAGATAATTCTGTTGCTGCAAGCTATGGCTGTACCACAGCTGTGGGTGCAAGCAGAAGGGTTTACAGCACCTACGAAAATTAGAAAAGCTCCTTACATTTACTCCTGCAGTTCTTATTTTTCATTTCCTGCCCATTTTCTATTCTGTTCTGGGAATTGACTTAAAACTTTGACTTCTCTGCTGAAGACCTGTGATTGACACTAGGAATCTGCACATATCTTTCCATCCCCTCAGACTGTGCCTTATGGTGTGCTTTTTTTGTTCCTTAAGTAGAGCCTTTGTGTGTTCAGTGATCTGCTTCCTCAGGAGTGCTCTCTGTTGGCTCTTCTAAGCTTTTAACACAGGCTGAAAGTGGGCACCATAAGTGTTGCTTTTGAAGCCCTAGTGGTCTTGCTGAGTTGAATTGTCAGCTTTTAAAGTGGGAAGGGGAAAAATCCAGTTGAACTGGCTAAAGGCAAGTGACCTTTCTTCTTTCCCTTTGCCTCACTGTAGAGGCATTGTTAGGTATCCAGTTTTACAGGTTTATGGAGATTGTTTCCCTTTTGGAAAGCATAACAGAGCTAGGAGAACTGTAGAACATGTGTTTAGGTAAATAATGTGTATAATGCCCAATTGTTTTTATTCATTGATTTGTCTTTGTTGACCTCTAAAAACATAACAGATACTGAGAAAACTTACCTTTCTTTCAGTAAAGATGATGTGGAGAAATGCAAACAGAAGGATTTACTGGAGCAGATGATGGCAGAAATGATTGGAGAATTCCCTGATCTTCATCGAACGATTGTCTCAGAACGAGATATTTACTTGACATACATGCTGAAGCAAGCAGCAAAGCAGATAGAACTACCTCGAGCTTCAGAAAGTAATTGTTTTAAAACAGATATCATAACCAGCAAGATGTTCTCTGTGTACTGGTCCAAAGTTCAGTTCTCAGGAAATCTGGGATGTTCTATTTGTGAATGCCACACGTCACATAAGATACAGTGCTTAAAAAAATTAAAAATGGATGTTAATCTCTTCAGTTGATACCACATAGAGCAGGAACGATATTTTGATCTCCACTGGGTGTTGTGAAATTTGGATGGTAGCTGGGAGGTGAGGGTGAGAGTTGGCACATGTTGCAGTGGTCTAAGGATGACTGGTCAACTGCTGCATGTCAGTGGTCTGGGTTTTGCAGTTGCTGCGGCCAGGTCTGTAACAGTAAGCTTCACAGACTCGAGCATTGTTCTCAGATTGTTAGCCCAGGTGTTGTCACAGTTTGGGTATGTGCCAGCTGCCACTGTCCAAAGTGGTGGAGGAAGCTCTCTGTTCAGTAGACAGCAAAGACCAGGGCTGTTCCTGATAAGCAGTAAAGAAACATGACCTACCCAGAGAAAGAAAGAAATTAATTTACCTTGCATCTGCTGAGCCTTTCACCCTGAGGCTGGAGTATGAGCACCAGCCATGTCTGTTTACAAAACAAGTGATTCTTGAAAATCTAAAAACTCTGCTGATTTTTTCAGACTTCCAGTGAAAGAGGCAGTAGGTGAGATGAGTATGTAACAGGGTTTCAATATCTGGTCATAAGAGCCCTCGTGCCCTGGAAAAATGAATTTTGTATTCTCACATATTGCTATTTATTTCTGGCTTGAAATGAATTCTTTTATGAGTGTGCTCCCTTTTCTCCACCTCTCTTTCTCAGGTGAGCCTAGAAGGTATATCCCAGCTGTTGTAGTTGGTGTTGTTGGCATGGGTCATGTACCTGGAATTGAGAAGAACTGGAATTCTGACTTAAAGATCCAGGAAATAATGAGGTAGCAGTCATCCTTTCCTACATGTTGATGTAACTGCTTCTCTTGCTAAAAACCAGTAGTAACTAGTTTCTTTGGAGGTTTTTTGGTTGGTTGTCATGGCTTGAAGAAACATCACTGCTGTCATCTCTACCCTGTCAGCTCACTGACTTGCTGTGCAGTGCTTGCACATTGTCCTTACAGCAAAGAAAAATATAAAAGGAAAAAAGTAAATAGTTGAATATGGAGGGAAGTAGAGATGAGAATGTCCTTATCTAGAAAGAAAATTAATTGGTCCTCATTAAAGTCTTTTAAAATGAGAATTCAAATTGGGGCTGTAGAAGATGGTGAAAACAAAACCAGGCTTCCAGTCTACCTTAGGTAAATATAAACTATTGGATTTAAAGCTTTAGTTGTGTCAGGACACTGCTGGCTCTTGCAAGCTTAGTGTCACAGTTGCTTGTAGCCTATTCTTAACTGTATATGTAAGCAATGACTTGTTTTAATGTGTATACCTAAATATGGGCTGATTTAAGCCATGTATCTGGTGAACTCTTGCTCCAGATACCTATTAAAATAGATGTATGTGCTTTTTAAAAGACAGAATTGAAGAACAAAAACGTTCAGACCGCGTATCCTATAAAACCGCAAAGGTCAGGACTTCAGAAATACAGAAGGTATTATAATATGACCTGGTAGTATTGGTCTGTGGTGCTTTAGGGTAATAGAGCCTTTCAAATATTGACACTTTACCTTATCACATGTGTTTACTGTGTTTATGTAACCAACTCACCCTTCTCTTCAGTCTGTGAAAATCAGAAAAAACAGTGACCTGCCTAGATGTTGTATTTAGGCATCTAAAATATGATTTAGAGAGACTAGCCGTTAAGAGTGGCATCATACATAAATAGAAAAGGCTTTAATATTGTTGTTATTTAATTTGTAGGTAGTCCTTGAACATGAAAGAATACACTGCTAATGCATGATGCATCTGTTACCTGAAAATTTCCTGCACTATAAGGGGGAAAGGGAGAGAAAAGATCCTTTTTTTGATTGGAAAATGCCTGCTCTTAGCAGCCATGCAAATATTAATATTGTTTTTATCTTTTGTTTCAGTGTGCCTCCTCCATCAACTTCAAGTAAGATTTTCAAATTTGTCTTAAAAGCAACAGTTTTTGGACTGCTGGGATATGGCTGCTACCGAATAGGTCACAGGACAGTTCAGTTTGTTCTCTCGATGCCAGCAGCACAGAGCTATCTTCAGAGGCTGACAGAGGTGCCTCAGCATTGAACATCCACTGGAGGCACTGTGTGAAGAAAGGGGCTGAAAAAAGGGTGATAGAGGCAACTCGTGAACTGGACTGAAAGAAGATGAGGATTTCAGTCAGAGCTGATTGATGCTGAGCAATGTCAATCACTATATAGTAAAAGATTTGATACTAAAGTCACACCAGCTATGACCTAATTAATAGTTTTGATTCCTGGTAAGTGTGTTGCATGAAACCAGATGATTCCAGATTGAGCTAAAAGAAATGTGTATGCAGATATATATATTATATATGCTTACTGTATATATAATATATATATATTACTGATGATGTAGTACAGGCAGCTTAAAGAGTGTGTGTTCATGACTTCTTTTCCAGAGGAACAGAACAACACCAAGTAATCTAATCGGCTGCATCTCTGCCGAAGTTCAGGGACACTTGTCTTGAGTGATTCTTTGCTTTTATTTTCTTAGGTATAATAATACCAAGTGGTTTTCTGGTGCCAGACACTTTTAAACGTAATTTAAAAGGACATCTTCTCAATGTGTGTTTTATACATAAAACATTTAGGCTTTTTTTTTAAATTCAAGAGCTTTCCAGGAATTTCAGAGTTGTACAGGCTGTCATATGTACACTGCTCAAATTTTTTACAAGCCTTATTGAAGAACAGGAACGTTGCCTTTAGATTGCATCCCTCATTACCATCATCAGTTGAATTGTCTTTCTTCTGCATAGAGAAGGAATAGCCAACCCATCAGAATGCAATGTGGTTTGTGTCAGATGTTTACAGGACACTCTGTTCCTTTAGATTAGCTTATTTAAACTGTATTATTTAGCCATATCCTGCTGGATTCAGTATTGTAAATTTAAGAGGCTAGAACTACTGTACAATTTACTTTTGTTTCTCAGACCTTTCATATTTGGGTAAGAAGTCTGGAATTGATAGTACCTGCCCCTCATTTTTGATACATGAAAATATTTTATTTATCAATGTAATTTCTCGGTGGATGAATATTTTAATCTATTTAATAGGAAAGCAATGTTCAATTTAGTTTTTCAAACTAGCTGTAGCATTTGATTTGTATTACCTGCTATTTATACATAGAATTATGGGTACTGCTGTTATTTTCTTTGTTAATTATCCAGAACAGTCATCCATCATCAATCTATTTCTTTCTTTTTTTTTTTTTTTAAATTCTAGTTTAATATTTTATAGGAATTTTTTTGTACCCTCTTTTTATACAGGATTGTCAGTGATTGTAAAGTGCCCTCTGCAATCAGCTAGTCCCAGTTCAACAGTACAGATAATTTTGACATATCAAAGTTTTAACCTGATGTATTTGAATGGAAGTCCCATTTGCTTCTCAGGCTCATATACAGTTGCTTAAAGTGAGGTTTTTATCTGTATTAATTTCTTTTGGGAATGAAAGATGGGAACCAGTGTGTGAGGCAGGAGGAGGAAAAGGTGATGTGTTTTGTGTTTCTTTGTTGTTTTCAGTTGGCTCAATAAAATCAACAAACCACTTTCAGTGGGATGTATTTCCAAAGCCTTGTGTTGGAAATGGTCCTGTACAGTCGTTTTGTTTGCTGAAAGTATGTACCTGTATCTTCTGTGCAGTGTTGTCTTTTTTTAGCTTTTAAAATTAACTTAAGAGTCTGATGCTCCTCTCTGTGATGGCATTGACTTTGCTGGGAGCTGGTCTGTCCATGCAACCTGATGCTTTTCTGCCTTGACACTTTGAAAATTTTATGAGTTCCAGTGCAGCAAATTATTAAAGTGCATGTTTATCTTTACACTTACTGAATCTAACTCGATCCCGCAGAGCTTTTAAGATGATGCTAGGTGCTTTTCTGGGCCTTACAGTTGTGTGGGGAATAAACCTTTGCAAATGAGAATGACAGCAATTCATGCAATTCATGCTTCTTGGACACAAAATGTAAATGATAATACAGAATACAGTGGGGGCAGGTCCTTTTATTTTCTATCTTATCAGTGCTTAAGAAACCACCAGCCATTTTTCGCAAGAGGAAAAGCAGCATTTGTAAACAATTTATAGAAGAGTGACTGCCTGAATTTTGATTCCTGTTTTTAAAAAACATTTAATGTATTGTTCATAATGAAGCAGTCCTATTTGAATAATTCTATTACATTTTATGTACATTTTTAAAAGAAGAAAGCAAAAGCTTAAGCTTACTCTTCTCCTGGCTTTACTGACTTACCAAAATGTTGTTCTGTTGGTTGTTCTTTTGAGAATATTTAGCTGGTAGAATTCAATATATTGATGTTTTTGCTTTAAGTTATCTACAGATTTTTAAAGTATCTGCAGATATTTTAAAAGTTCTGTAGATCTTTGATATCTGTGCTCAGGTACTTTTACAAGAAGGAAAACAAATCTAAGGTAAATTTTAGATAGGAGCCTTAAACTTGGGTGGGACTAATGCTAAATGATTGTCATGGAGCATTCTTGCAGACGTAATGTTTTATGCTTTTAGCCAGAAGTGATTACCATCTAAGTTGTCTGTTTGTTATTCAGTTATTCTTTCCAGTCATTACCTTTAGTCTATTGTTTTAGTTTTTTTTCTTTACAAAGCATATCAGCAGATTCTTCAAGGAACCTGTTGGTGCATGGAGAATTTGCAATTTATCTTCCCGCTGTTGCAAATTGGCAGATCTTATGCATGCACTGTTTACTCAGTGGCACTGGAAAGTGATGAATTTGCAGAACTAACAATTCTATGAATCCATACACAAATTCTCGATGTTGTATATTCAATGTGTTGTACCATTTATATAACATAATCAGTGGTTTAGGTCCATTCTCTTCTGTTCTAGTCAGTCCTTTCAGTGTTGACAGCATCCTGTAAAATTTAAATATATGTTGAATTGTCCCAGCCCCGCCTCAACCTTATGAAGCCATATTGTATTTTTTTGGTGACATGTACATCTGTTTTATGCATTTGTACATGTGATGTAAATTTGAAGTATTTTTAACAATGTGTGCCTTTACTCTAAAGTGATTTAAAGTAAACAGCAGTATGTTCTATTATATAAAAAAATAAAATATTTTAACCACCATTTCTGTTGAAGGCATTTGTTTTACTTATTAACCAGTATTTTTACTGAGAGCTGATTAGCTAGAGCTAGTACAGGTTAATTTCACTAACACATTTTTCTGAAGAACATTAGTTGCACTAATTAACTCCTGCTGAGGGGCATCTGAGTATAATGCTGAAGTAGGGGAACTAGTTTCCTACCTACCACATATAATGGGTTAAGAGAAGAAAGAATAGTTTCCCTCCCCTACTGAACACGCAGGGAGACTTGACTGCTCAATGTGAGTACTTAAATTCAGAGTCCAGAATTAATCACAGTGAGTTGATTTTGTTGTTATTGCTTTTCTTTTAATGTCTCCAGTGCTCAGTCATGCAAGGAGATGTTGGCCTTAGTCCCAGTCCAGTAAAGAGCTCCAACATTGGCCTGACATCAGGCACAGTCACATGTGCTTAAAGTGCTGTTCTCCACGTGGGAATTAAAGACTCTTTAAGTGCAAAAGATGTTGAATGAGTAGCAAAGAGTTTAATCTTTCAAATTGAGCCAGGTAAATCAATATGACCACTTTTTAAAAAAATGTATTAATACAAAGACCCTGTATTCATACTGAAAGTATATGATAAGCTGTATTCCATACAGATAATGTATCATCTGAATAGCCCTCTGATTGTACCCTTTGTCAGTCAGTGGTCTGTACTTCTTTGTTGGTATGTAAAGCAAAGTGCAGCCCCGTTTTCCTTGATCAGGCAAAGTTCCCTTTGGTTGCACTTGGAGCTGCATCTGCAAACAAGTACTAGGTAAGCCATTCAGGTGGAAAGAACAACTTCAAATCCTGCAGTCAGCTGCTGTTCCTGGGACTGACGGACGACAGGCTGCATGGCACCTCTGCTCTTGAGCAGTGCTGGGTCCGGCAGCCTCAGTTTGCCACCTGAGGTGGAAGGCAGCTGCCTGCTTTCAGAGTATCACTCACCAGCCTTACAGGCACACTGCTGGCCCAGGTCATGTTTGAGGTGTCTTTTCTATACCAAATACTGAACAAAATTTAAAAATTGACCTTCTGAGGTGGCTTACAATTTCTGGGATTCCCACTGGAAGCTGTATTTTTGTGTGTATTGTCAAACATCTAAAAGGCACTGAGAAATAAGTTATCTCCAAGTGCCAGGCAGTGGGAACTACACATGGGAAAGAAACGGCACATTATCACTTGTGTAACTCTTAAGATACTTATGTACATATTTCCCTGTTTCTTTTTACAGCTGAAATAAACTTTAATTTTAGACTTGAGTGTTTTGAGACTGACATTATTGTAAGATATGTGGACTTTTAAATATTTGCAGAAGGGTCTGACTGATGGACAGACTTCAGTGTGGTGCTGAGCCCTTGCAGTTGGCTGTGGAAATGCACATGGAAGACATCAAGCACAGGACAAAAGTAGCTCCAAAGATACAAAGCTGAAATGGTCTACTGCCTGTTCAGGTAAAAAATGCACCAGCTGTGTGTGTCCCCACAGCAGCAGGTCTTATGTGTCAGTTTGTACGTGAGGAGACACCAGGACTAGCAGAAGCAGCTGTCCAAAGAAGCTGGCAGGGGGATGTCTCAATATCTCTTCTCTTGTCACTTGCCTTCTGCCTGCTGTAGAAGGAAGCTTTCTATCTCTACTCTGAGGAGGCAGCAGCAGCAAAGGTGGGGCTACCTTTACTCTCAGTCCCTGTAGGGAAAAGTGGGGAGGTGCGGGGTGTTTTTGCACTGTTCCATCACAAGATCTTGTCCTTTGGGTCCTGACACTTGGCCTGGCTCTGACTCCTTGGTAGCTCCCTGCTGGGGATGGCTGTGCTGCAAAGTGAGGAAATGCTTTTGCTGGATGCTTTGTCAGTTTGTGTAGTACTACACAGGAAAGCTTTAGTGGTGTTAGTTTGGTGGGGTAAGATGCAAACAGCCACTTTAACACTCACCTTATCCAAGATACTTGGTACTGATGTATCATGACTGATGCAAGAGGGAAAGTGGGAAGGATCAGACTTTAAAAAAAAAAAAATCAAAAACCTGTTATATACTTCCTGCGGCTTCAAGAGGTTGTGTCTCCTCCCAGCTAAGTGACATTCTTTCAGTGGTAAGATGTCCCTGCTTTAGGCTACAGAGATGATTCACAAACTGAACAAAGTAATGAAGAGTGGTACTTGATTACAGTGTGGTGGTTATTAATGTGCTGTGTCTCTGCAGTGACTAAACTGCACATCTGCCTTCTCCAGGGCCAGCAGGAGTGTTTGTTCCATCCCTGGAGTTGTGTGTGGGCAAGGCTGGCAAGACTGCTCAGGGCTTCGCCTTTGTGCAAGTGCAGGAGGGTTCTGGGTGTGCACCACCTGCCACTGAGCATCTTCTCTCCACCTCCCTGCTGCCATCCCCCTGTTGTCTCTCACCGCATGATTACAGCCTGAGTTCTTTGGAGCTGAGACACACTGTTGCATTTAGCTGGAAAGCACAGGTAATAGTAATGATTTGGTGCCATCTACTGACTGCATATGGTTTACCCAGTATGTCCAGTTTTAAGTGAAGGCAGCTAATGGACTCTGAGGCTATTCTAGAGAAGAAGGTAAGTGTGCACACTTGGAGAGGTTTAGTCTTGACTCACCATTGTGGTACCTGCTATTAACTGAAATGACACAAAACAGGAACATCCTGAATAAGTATGACTTGTGGTATGCATTCATTTATCTTTTTTTTCTTTTTGTGATTGTATTGATGCTTGAGAGGCAGATTCTTGATGAATCAGCAATACCATTTTAACCTTCCCTTAAAAAAATTAAGTATCTCCCATAATTATATTGATTCGAGGGTACTTCATGGAAAAGAAAGAATTACACTGCTAATTACACCATCATTTTACTCTTGTAAGAATCATGGGTTTAAAGTTACTTAAATTGTTCTGAATTTTTTAATTTACCCCATTTCAAGGACAGACTTAATTTGCCCATCATGTAAGACCCAACACCTCAGCAGACCATTACTCTCATTCTTCTAAAAATTTTAACATATTTTTGTTTGTTGCACTGAGTGACTGCTGCTCTTCCAAGGCAACTGGAGGCTGTGGGCACCTTACCCAAAACCACATCTACCATGACCACCCTGGCAGGCTGTTGGTGCTGCTCTTTAATGTTGGGCAAAGTGGGAGGACTTGGGGAACCCATAGCAGCCTTGATGGTTTATCGTGGTTATCAGCAATTTCTGCTTGGCCACTACATACATGGACTTCTGCCTCTCTGACTGTGCACAGGCAGGCCAATAATGGTGTTCCTGGGCAAGTGATGGTCAGACCTGGTTCTGGGCCTGTTAGTACAGGATTAAGTGCTCCCTGGGACGCTCAGGCCTGTTAGAGGAAGGCTCGTGGCAAGCAGCACTCCCATGGCAGCTGGACTCCATGGACCACAGCTCTGTGACTGTGCTGAGGTGCAGCTCTCCTCTTCATACCAGTTACCCAAGACATAACTGAGGCACGCTGTTTATTGACTGGTGAACACACTAGAAGGAAAACAGCCAAACAGAAAAATAACCTAAGTACCATACACTGATCAAGTTACATATTTACGAAAACTGTAAGGCACAGCTATGAAATTACAAACTCTCAATCTCAGATCTAATAATTCTCACACACAGCCAACAGTCAACAGCAGGCTTTTTAAGTCCCAAGGTACAGGTTCATTCCTCCATGCCACAACATATGGCCATAGACCTAATGGAGTGAGTCCAGTGGGTTATCCTAGGTGATACCTTCCAGCCTCCCAGGCCTAGAATCTGCAGGTCGTCATTGTTATAGGCCATAGGTGTCCACACTTCTACCATCAGCTGGAGCCCTCTGGTCTTCTTCACTGGACTTCACACCTCATCCTTTCTTCTTCAGCATCACAGCCCACCTTTGCTACCTCCTCTCCTCCACTCAAATCCTTCCCAAATAAACAAACTGCCCCCAGTTACTTCCTCCCCATTGGTCCTGGTTTTGCTACAGATATACCTAACTGTGGTATTTCTGATGCCTTTACCCAGGCAGTTCCAGCCTTATATGGTGTTACTGGCAGGGACACCAGATGCAGGCAGCCTGGTTTCCCAAGACTCCTGGTTGTCCCCTTGCGTTTATTTTATCTCCTGCTGTTACTAGACTACCCAAATTAGCCTTGATCCCTATGCAAGCTGACCAAGCACTAGCAGGATCTTATCTGGCAGTTTACATACTGGAGAACAGCAGCAGAGGCACTTGTTTGTCTCCCTTCTGCCAGCACTGCTGGGGCCTCAGCTCTGTGGGGCTGTGTGCTCCAGCAGGACCTCTTGCTCACAAGCCACCCCCTGGTCTGCCTGCCTTCCTCCAAGGACATTCAGACCACTCCGGGTGCTCAAAAAGCTCAATCCCTTCTGGCTGGAAGCCACCACAGCTGTTAGCAACACAGGCAAGATGTTCAGCTGGGCACCTACCCACACTCTTTTGAAACAAAGTATATAAAAATAAAGAACAATGTGACTTCTATCATAACTAATAACAAGTACAGGATTAAGTGCATTAAGTGCTGCATAGAAGTACTTTTGGAAACCAACCCATGGATATGTCATGCCAGCAATGTACAGTTCACAATTTCAGTCCCCAATTCTGACAGTTCCCTACTCGCCGCCAAGGTGGTCTCAGGCTTGCAACTTCTTGTCTATTCTCTGGTTTCTTGGCTCTCTTCCATGTGTTGTCATGTTGACCTCTTCCCAGCAAGGCCTCTCAGCTCCCAGACAGACATCATTAGTCCCTCAGTCTGTAACAAAATCCTGCTTTTGAGAACAGGCAAATGAACGTACACCAGCAATGGATGTAATATCACATCTTTGGTCTTCTCCTGGTGGAGCCATAGGTCCATGTGAGCCTCCCACTCTTCCATTACAGGTAAGGCAACACAAACACAGCCTGCACTGTTACCAAACACCATGCCAGGCTAACATGCTCCACTGATGAGCAGCAACATCCTCAAGCAAGTCCACAACTGACTATACAGAACGAGCACATATGGTTCATTTACTTGTCCATTTGCACCAGCAGTTGATGACACTTCCCTTGTAATATGGGATCTTTTTGTTGTACTATCCATAAGAACAGAGATGATCCATCTGAAAAAGCTGTTGTAATAACTAAAAATTGAGTTTGAGTACAACAGATATTTAATTTAGTCCCTTACAGTTTGTTGTTTTGATTGGGTTTTTTTAACTTGGCAGTTGCTTTTACACCACATGCTATATTTGGTAGTTATCACTGCTATTGCATTAAACAGCAAGTTTGTTACCCATTTACCTTGTCTATGATTCAAAATTACTGCCAATTTCCATAGACAATCACAGAACGGTTAAGGTTGGAAGGGACCTCTTGAGATTATCTGATCCAACCCACTGCTCGAGCAGGGTCACCTAGAGTTGGTTGCCCAGGACTGTCTGCAGATACTTTATCTCCAGGGATGCAGACTTTGCAATCATAAGAGATGCACAACTCGTGTCACATTTCAGAGTATTCTAGAACAGTTACATGCCTCACATATCAATTCTTCATCTCTTTCCCCATCTTAGAGGATTAATATGGATACTATAGGGTTTGTGGATACTTGTGGATGGTGTGATTTTAGTTCTAGACATGCTCAGTGTCCAAAACTAAAACTGCACCACCTGAACAATTAAGAGCATATCAGGTGATACAACTGCATCCCCCATCATCACACTGGTTTCAAAGGTAGCACTGGTATCATGTGCAACTTCTGTGGCTGACCCACACTAGGATCCAATCTATCAGTTCAGTCTTTTTGTACAGTCCATGCCATCTTACCTGTGGAGTCAGATAACTCTGGAAGAACTAACAAATGCTTATTACTGGGAAACCAAACATCTGAGGTCATCTCCATCATCTCCAGATCTCATTAAAATTCCTTTGACATATTTCCCAAAGGAAATAAAATTATTAACAGCAGTGGTGATGCTCCCATCCAAACCATTGCTCTTACACCTAGAAGCCAGCAGAACACAATGAACAGCATCTGCAGTGCTTTAACAACATTCCTGATGCTGTTTTAAAACAACAATAAGCATCTTGAAGACAACTGTTCTCAGTGAGGCACTCCATGGTTCACACCTGTGATTGATTCCACAGCCATTTCCTGAAGACCAATCTTACTTCACCTTAGACAGAAACATTCTCTTTGATTTCCTGGCAGTGAGTCTCATCTATCCATGAAACCCTCCCTTCTTTGTCTCCAATTATTTCTGTGTTTCCCAACCCACAAAACACAATCAACTCTAAGTTTTCTCTGGGCCTTCCCCCTTGCACCTGTGGTATGGATAGGACCACATTTCCCAGTGGGGGTGGATTTTCATGTTGCTTTATATTGGCGTGCTGCTCCTCAGCTGTGTGTTGAACCTCTTAGCTCTCTCCAGCACCCTGCAGGACTGTGGATGGTAGGAGATGTGAGTTTACGGATGCACCTCTATGCCCCCCCGGAACTTCTGGTCTGGTGCATCTGTCAAGTGGTTTCCTCTATCTGAACCCGTTAAGTTTGGAGGACCACATCCATTCAATACTTCACACAGACACCAATGTATGATGTAGGCAGTAGTCACACAGCGCCATTGCCTCTGTCCAGCTTACTGTTCTGTCAATGGCAAAAAATGTGAACTGACACAAACTCTCCTTCAGCCTCTTGAACTTGCAACTGTTCAAGTGGTGCCCACTCCCAGGAACCAAAGCCATTACCCAGCACAGCCTTACAATTCACAGAATGGTTTGGGTTGAAAGTGACCTTTAAAGACCATCTAGTCCAAACTCCAGGGCTGCAAGGGGTTTCCAGCACCCATGTACTCCACATCCCTGAACTTCCACAGAAATTGTGAAAATAGGGATTTCTGTGCCATACGGGTACTGGGATAGGAAGAGGCAGGTCTTTGGCTGGAACCACATCATGCTCTTCATTTACTACAGTTATTACTCTTTTACTTTTAGATCAGCACTTCACTGCCTTCAGAACTCCTGCGATCACTTCTCTTTCTGAGGCAGTAGCAGAACAATTTTCCCTTGGATAAATCTACCTTGAACTAAAACAGGAGATTCATTCCTAAAATGCTTGCACCTGCTTTTACCAGAATAATCCACCCATTCAGTTTATCCTACCCTACCCACAATTAAGCTTCTTTTCCCTTTCTTTTACCCCTTCCTACTCCCAATATCCCGACTGATTTAGCCAGGAGCAGAGGACCCTGATAATCTAATAATGCTGTCTCTTATCACATAGCAATTAAGAAAGCAACTCCCCCAACCCCCCTTCAACAGACTTCATACCTCCACGCAGCCCCTTTCCCCTGCACATCAGGAAGTTAATTCCAGTGACACCAGGGGTTGGGACTCCTAATCTTTAGAGTCCCCTGAGGGTGGGTATAGCTTTTTCTTTGGGACAGGGGGAGGAGCCGATAGATTCATCTGCTTCAGTTTTTCCCAAATCTCCTCTTGCTTCATCCCCTTTTCCTGAAGGATTTTCTTCATTTTGGCAAGTAAAACTCCTGTGGGCTGACTATCTAGCTCTCCTTCATTCACCCCCTGGCTTATTAAATATCTCCAAATTGTCCGTCTAGGAATGTATTTCCTCCCCTTTGCCCCAATCCTGTCCTTGTTTGCCATCCCTTTCCCCTGAGGTCCCATCAGGGTGCCCATGTTCTCCAAGGTAGCCATGCACTCACCCAGGGGACGGCCAATTAAAGTAGACCCCATGCTGATGAAAAACCCCTTGTGCAGCTCAGGAACACGGCAGGCCAGCACCCCCACATCCCCCTGCTCCACGTGCACCTCAAAAATATCGAAGTCAGGGGTCACCGGTTTCTCCCTTTGCTTTAATGCTCGGAGTAAGACATTCCCACACACGTAGGCTGACACCTCCTGGACATCTCTCCAGGGTGCCCCCTCCATGTTGTCTTTGAGAGGCTCATACTCTCCCAGATTTCTGATCACCAGCCTTAAAATCTCTCCTCCCAATATCTCATTAGCAGGCAGGGCTCTGATAATGGCCCCTACCTTGGGCCAGGGCAGCCCGATGGCTGTCACCACCCGCTTCGCCGCTTCGTGCGTGAAGGGAGTGCACTGCTCCAAGGTCCATATTCGGTTCACCCACACGGGCCACCCCTCCTTCTGTTTCCTCCAAACCTCCTCTTTCCTGGACATATCCCCCTCTCCCTGGCCTCTATCTCCCTCGACCGGCTTCACTTTCCTCGCAGCCCCAGCACACACGCCTTGCACGGACGACTCTTCCCGCATCTCCAAACTCCAGCCGTCCC